>NW_016806694.1:586510-629319 GCF_001698545.2 Rhinopithecus bieti
GGATGGATGGATGCATGGATGGATGCATGGATGGATGGATGGATGGATGATGCATGGATGGATGGATGGATGGATGGATGGATGGATGGATGGATGGATGGATGCATGGATGGATGGATGGATGGATGGATAGATGGATGGATGCATGGATGGATGATGGATGCATGGATGGATGGATGCACGGATGGATGGATGGATGCACGGATGGATGGATGGATGCATGCATGGACGGACGGACAGACGGACGGACAGACAGACGGATGGATGGATGATGGATGGATGGATGGATTACAGGGGAGAATCAGAAAACAGGAGAAAGAAACAAATGGAAGAAAATGAACCAAAACCACACACCAACATATGCTTTACACACATATATATGAGTATTCGAAGGCATGTGGTTTCTTTCACTAAGTACCTCTCTAAGAGCTACCGATGTGGGATGTTTTAGCACTAAAACTCATCTTACTCAAAAGTCAACCAGAAATTAGGAGGGCTGGGTGCAGCCGCTCACTCCTATAATCCCAGCACTTTGGGAGGCTGAGGCAAGAGGATCACTTGAGCCCAGGAGTTCGAGACCAGCCTGGGCAACATATTTGAGAACCTGTCTTTAGCAAAAAATAAAAAAATGAGCCAGGAATGGTGGTGTGTGTCTGTACTCCCCGTGACTCAGGAGACTAAGGCGGGAGGATGCACTTGTGGAGTATGAGGCTGCAGTGAGCTATGATCATGCTACTGCACTCCAGCCTGGGCAACAGAGCAGAAAGGAGGGAGAAAAGGGGAGGGGAGGGAAGGGGAGGACGAAGGAAGGAAGGAATCCACAAACTTGCAAATTCCCCTTTCACTTAGGAAGTCTTATGAACTTGCACCAGTGCTCTGCGAGAATGGCAGCAGCCAGAAATAGCATTTGTTTCAGAAATACTGAGTCACCCCGAATCGAGCACAACATCATTGACCTAAATATTCAACGAACCCACCTGGCGACCTGCAAGCTGGTCAGAAGTTGTACACGGCGGCAGCACTTGGCCATTCTGGATTAAAATCATAACCTGCCTTTAGATGGTGCTTCTGGGAAGACCATTTCACAAAGGTAAGAGGCTAGTTGTTCTGGTGTAATCCTTCCCCCGCCCCGTTTGAACATTATCGGTAATCTAGCTAAAGAAAGAGGAAATACATATCATGAAAGGTTGAACTTCGTATTAAGCCAGGAAGAAACATCATTGACCTAAATACTGAATTAATGACCAAGAAATTTATCAACTGGCAAATATCAATAAGGTACAATCAGACCACAAAAGCTTTTAAGGGACCCAGTAAAAAGGAAGGAAGGACAATTCTGAAAAAGAATTTAATCTAACGTTCACACTCAATAGATTATTCCACTCCCTGAGTTCCCCACTTGTCATCTCTCAACATTTGCTCAAAGAAATTTGAATTTTGAAATCATAAAAGCAAAAATAAAATAAATAGCCAATTCCACGACCATAAAATCTTCAAATAAATGCATCTCGTTTCAAGTGTTTTCACCATCATCCCCAGTGGTCATTCATTAGCAGATCCCATTTCAATGTTAACAAAAAAAAAGATTTCGTGGAATTAACTCATTAAGACAAACCAGGAGCTTCAAAAAGAAAACCCTAACATTCTCTGTCAAGTAAAATACTATGGAAGCATAGAAGAAAAGTAAGGGTACCTACTGAAGGTATCTGATTATTTAGAATTTAGGAATTTTCAACTGTCTTGGTTGGAAAAAACATGGATTTTGGACAGTGGAATTTCTTTTCTGAATACTAAGTAAATAAAAGGAAAACAAAAAGAAATGGAACCAGACATTAGAGATCTAACATGTTTTCAACCACTATCTGGCCATTGTATGCTTTTTTCCTTCTTTCTTTTGAGATAGGGTTTTGCTCTGTTGCCCAGGCTGGAGTGCAGTGGTGGGATCACAGCCTCCAATTCCTCAGCTCAAGCGATCCTTCTGCCTCAGCCTGGCATTACGGGCATAAGCCACTGCACGCAGCCCCATTGTATACTTTCTCATCTTTACCATTATCCGTCTATCCAAACCACCACTACTGTTAAAGCAGGTTTCTCAATCTGGGCATGACAGACATGTTGGGCTGGACAAACCCTTGTGATGAGGCTGTCCTGTGGACTGTAGGCAGTCTAATGGCATCCCTGGTCTCTGCCCACTAGATGCTGGCAGCACCTCCCACCTCCCACTTGTGACAACCAAAAATGTCTCCAGACATTGTCAAATGACCTCTGGGGGGCAAAATCGCCCCCAGGTGAGAGCCACTGCTAGAAAGCACCCAGACATATAAAATCGTCCCCCATGTGACCACTCAGTGCCTCACATCCAGGCTGCAGGCCACACTCTGAAGCCCAGGCTGCCACCCCACACACACCTGCCATGAGCACAGCGTGGACGGGGCAGGGCAGGTGGGTCAGGAAAACCCAGCCCTGCTCATGGAAAAGCAACCGCATGTCCACGTCCTACCAGTGATGAGCCAAAAGTGTCATCCCCAAATCTCACAAACATCATCATTACCAACAAAAGAACTGGCGCCGAATTCCGCTCTGCCCCAGCCATCAAAAGAATGGCGAAATCTCACACTTAGGCCTTGACATTGGGCTTCTGAAGATCATTAAAAGGAAGAAAATTTTCAAAGCAGAGCTTTTCCACAGAGATCAGGCCATTTTTATTCTCCGCGATTCAATTCATCAGCTTAAAAACCAGACCCACGGCACATGGGCTCAGGCCTTTCTGAGCCAGGGCCTCAAGGCTGTGCGCGTCTGTCCTCCCGGACCCTCCAGCATAGCGTGACTCCACGGCAGAAACATTTTAACTGGAAATGATTTGTGACAGCTCATAAACAGTTCTGAATACAAACCATTGTCAAAGGAGGTATTAACAAATTTGCACTTCTCAAGTTCCCACATAGGCAATTTTCTCATCACTCTGACAAGAGAAATGTTTAAGGAAAAGGCAACAGACAGTTCTGAGTTCTTTGGGCACTATTTTCCAAATAAGTGCACCAAATTCCACCAAACAGCGACTTCATTCCAACAACACAGGTTTCCTTCCCCAGCACACACACTTGCCCCACTGGACACTGACGCACCTGGGTTCCCTCCGTTCACCTAACCCCTGCTTTTGACACCTTCCTTAGGAAAAAGAGGCTCTCTCTCTTCCACGCCAGCACACACACCAGCTTACCAGGGCTCTCATTTTCAAAGGGCTCTCTATGCAAACACCCATGGGGTGCCAGAATGCAGGACGCTGGTGGGGTCGATCTGTAACCTGACCCAAGTACTCAGCACTGTTCACACCAGTCCTACACACCTGCTGGCATTCCTGGGATTTAAACCAGCTGCCCTAATAAAATACTGATCCCGAAGCAAGAAGTCCTCAGAAAGTCTTAAAACTGTCCTAACTCAGTATTTCCCAAACTTTAAGGTGCACAAGAATCCCCTTGGATCTTGTTAAAAGGCAGATTTTGATGGGGGGATGGGGTCCAAGGCTGAGGCTGAGACCACATTCCTAACCTGTGCCCATGTAGCTGATATGTGTCCCCAGGAGGGTGACTCAGAAACAGAGCCAAGAACGGGACCCTATTTTAAAAGAAGAACAATTTCTACTCCCAACATGGAGATGACTCACCTCAAATCGCAGGAGGATGCTTTCAGATTCACCCAAGCCTCCCTCCACAGCCAGGGCAGTTCGTGATCTGAGTCCTGCCAACACACATAATCACTGTCTCATTTTCCCTAGAACAATAGGGCAGCCAAACCTTGTGCACGCACAGCACCTGTTCCCCCAGGGAATCAAAGTGCTTTACATCGCATCTTTCTTGGAAAGAAACTCAGTTTGATTTCTGGACAACAGTTAACACATAATATCCTAAATAAGTGGTACGTCACTTTCTAAAAGGCTGGCAAGCACAAAAGTTAGGCAGAAACAAGATCATGATGAACAAGAGTGATAAGAGTCAGGCCAAAATAACACTAATGCTGATGACAAATTGTCTCCTCACAATAAAAGCAATGATCAAAGTTGTTCCTTCCCTAACCATCCTCACCCTGATAAAATGGAATTCCGGGTGCTCAGGAGAAATACAGATGCACCGCATCTCCCTCGGCCAGCTCTCCACTGTGGTGCATCCTCTGGTTCCTCCTCGACTCCCAGCACCCCACAGCCCTGGCCTGGGGAGCCGTCCCTAGGACCTCAACGCTGCAACAGTCCCTATGGCACCCTGCCTCTCCTCCACTGTGATCTATTCCCCAGAGACCCTGACCCTCTTGAAACCTATGCCCAGACACTGCTCTGCTCCAAACCTGGAAGGGCTCCCATTCCACCTGGACCCTGGGCCCTATGGGACCTCACACACACCCACACATATGTTCACACATGCCTGTATGTGCACACGCATGCACATGTGCCCTCTGCACCCCTTGCCCCTCTGCAGCCATGTGGCCTTGACCACTCCAGGCAGCCTCTCACTCACAGCCTTTGCACAGAGTTTCCTCAGCCTGGAATCTTCCCCAGTTCCCATATGGTCACTTCCTGTTCTAATGCTACCTTCTCTGACCCCAATACCTCAAACTCCACTCTTTGTTGAGAGTGGAGACTTTCCACTGTCCGCCTCTGCCTCTCCCAGCACAGACCCTAGGCCGGGAGGAGCTCCTGCTGTGTATCTGGCAGCATCTTCTGGGTGTGGAGCATCCCGGGGAGCCAGACATCTGTCTGCGGCCTCCGTGCCCAGCACACAGCAGGGCTCTGGAAGTCTCTGCTGAACGCAGACACCCCAGTTGTGTCTCTGCCCCTTACTCTTTTTTTTTTTTTGAGACGGAGTCTCGCTCTGTCGCCCAGGCTGGAGTGCAGTGGCCGGATCTCAGCTCACTGCAAGCTCCGCCTCCCGGGTTTACGCCATTCTCCTGCCTCAGCCTCCCAAGTAGCTGGGACTACAGGCACCCGCCAACTCGCCCGGCTAGTTTTTTTTGTATTTTTTAGTAGAGACGGGGTTTCGCCGTGTTAGCCAGGATGGTCTCGATCTCCTGACCTCGCGATCCACCCGTCTCGGCCTCCCAAAGTGCTGGGATTACAGGCTTGAGCCACCGCGCCCGGCCCTGCCCCTTACTCTTGAGCCCTCACAGGTTCAATCATTTGTTCATATTTCGTATTTTCTACTATCATTTCATCTGATGATTACTGTTTTAGTCTCAGTGCCCTAACTAAATAAAAAGAATTGGGTTTTTCTTTTATTTAACTTTTTTTGAGATAGGGTCTTTCTCTGTTGCCCAGGCTGGGGTGCAGTGGCACGACCTCGGCTCACTGCCACCTCTGCCTCCTGGGCTCAAGCGATTCTCATGTCTCACCCTCCTAAGTTGCTGGGACCACAGGCAAGTGCCACCACACCCAGCTAATTTTGGGGGGTTTTGTAAAGACAAGAGTTTCCCGACGTTTCCCAGTCTAGTCTCGAACTCTTGGGCTCAAGAGATCCTTCTGCCTGAGCCTCCCAAAGCGCTGGGATGACAGGCGTGGGCCACCACGCCCAGTGTGTTCTTTTACATGTTTAATTTGTTGAAAATAGGTGGGCCGGGAGCGGTGGCTCAAGCCTGTAATCCCAGCACTTTGGGAGGCCGAGACGGGCGGATCAGGAGGTCAGGAGATCGAGACCATCCTGGCTAACACAGTGAAACCCCGTCTCTACTAAAACACACAAAAAACTAGCCGGGCGCAGTGGCGGGTGCCTGTAGTCCCAGCTACTCGGGAGGCTGAGGCAGGAGAATGGCGTAAACCCGGGAGGCGGAGCTTGCAGTGAGCTGAGATCGGGCCACTGCACCCCAGCCTAGGCGACAGAGCAAGACTCCGTCTCAAAAAAATAAAATAAAATAGGTGGACATTTTTGTTTCTTGAGGCTCACTCTAGGTCAGAGTAAGGACACAGCCAATTCCGTAACCGCCATGAACGGAAAGATGCCGCTGGACTTCCTGGTAGAAGCACGGAGGGTCGCTGGCACTGCAGGTCCAGCTATGCTCACGGTCAGCTTAGCGACCTTGAAGAGGCGGGATCTTGAAGAGCCTGTGCCAGCCCTGCTCAGCTGGGCCAGGGAAACTCCTCCCACCCCCACCCTGCCCAGTCTCCAGACTGTGGCCCAGTGCAAACAGACCCTGTCGCTGCTGCTGAAAACACTCCAGTGGCTCCCCAAGGCCTGTAAGATCCCACTCAGTCTCAGAAAAGAAAACCCTCAGCCCATCTGGGGACCCTCACTCCTCACCCCACCAGCTCCGGGCCCTCGAAGCTCCCTGCCTGCCCTGGGCCTTGGGCTGTGCCCTCCACCCAGACAGGCTCTTCTGCCTTCACAGCGTGACACCGCCTGTCCATGTTCAGCCCTCAGCTCCGTCACCTGCCTCCAGAAATCCCTGGGCTTCTCCTCGATGGAATCTCGCCAGGGTTTACGCTTCTCCGCCACAGGCCTCCCCTCCAGCACTCTCTCCCAGCAGCAAGTCCGCATTGACTCATCTGAGTACTGGATTCCTGGGATGCCTCGTGTCACAACAAGCCCCCAAGCACCAGACCTTCTGTGGCCTCAGCTCTAGGGCTGAGCACACACTGGGCACTCAGTGAGTACCGGCCTGGAGGGCAGGTGAGCAGGCGAGGGGGGCGCCACCATCCTGCCATAAGATTTGTTATCAAAAACTCACCCGGCAGCTTCCTGTTCAGTGACAGCTGAGGGCCAAAGGGTGAGTACAACCTGTGCCAGAGATGCCCCAATACCCAGAACTTAAACTTACTTCTAACGAAAACAAATAAAACATGGCAGGCTCTGATCATTGTGCCTTTAAGAGAATATCAAAAAAATTATTCTGAATTCCACGTTCTGTTTTCTTTGAATGCATTCCTTCCTCTCCCCACCTCATTTGCAGAACTCAAAGGATAATATGTACTATACCTCCCACTACAAATCAACCCCATTAGCACCACGTGTCCTAATCAATCCGAAAAGGGGCCCTGCCTACGAGCACTAAATCAGCCTGAGAGCTCTCGGCCATCCTAACACGGCTCATCTACCCTGCAGGCTTTGCAGTTCCTTCAAGCGGAGGTGTGGAAAAGGAAAAAACACTTTTAAAATATGACTCTTCCTAGATGTATATCATGCTTCTCAAAAAAGAGTAAGCAGCACCCTTCAGTCGACGCCTGAGCACATTCATGCTGAGAGCGGTGGCGCCCAGCAAAAGCGTCCAGCTTCCCCACCACAGCCGATCACAGCAAGGCTCCGGGCAAGGGTCCTGGTCTCCAGCCTCACACCCCCCACCCCATGTCTGACACTCCTCCTCACCTCCCACCTCCTCCTGTCACCTTCTCAGGTCCTGACAGCACGCCAAGGCTGAAAATGGCCACCGCCACCACCACCAGGCTCCTCGGAGACTGGGGCCCAGGCAATGTGATCCCACATTTGTATCTGCAGAATATCACTGGGACCTGGGAACAGGAGCAGAGACAGGGTGCCCAGAGTGAAGCAGGCCTGCACCCTGGACCCCCGGTGCCCCAGTTTCCACATGAGCACTCACCTGTCTCACGCCATCTGCTCACAGAAGCCTCGTGGTGCAGCTAGTGGTTTGGAAAACCAGCAAAACAACAAGACACAAAGAGAAGCAAAGCCTACCGAGACTACACGGACACGATTCCAGGAACAGTGCAACACTGCTCTGCAGAAGGCCTCAGAGCCAGACATCCCTACACAGAAACAGCTGTGGATGTGGAGGGCTGACAGCAAGTGAAGCTGGTTCTACATGTCACATGAAATGAGCCCTTGACCTCACAGAAGCAAAGAGCATCTTTGTTCCTCAAGCTGGCAGGACCCCTTGTCATCCTTCACACCCGCAGCTATGCCCAATATGGTGGGGGGCACCACCACGTTTCCAGGGTGCAGCTGCAGCACCAACCTCGTCATCAGTCTTATTATTTCTAGCTGTCATTGTCATAGTATGAAGCAACTGGAAGTTCATCATTTATGCATCAAAGGCTGCCTGAGGTCAGTCGCTGGTCAGACATGAGGTGCGGCCTGCCCTTGGTCCCCACACCTAACAGTACACCTGGCCAAGTCTGCACAATGAATAACTGTGGAAGGCATGAATGTGTCTGCATTTGAGCTTCAGCAACAACATCAAGTTTTCATTAAAAATTTAATGAAGGCTAGGCACGGTGGCTCATGCCTGTCATCCCAGCACTTTGGGAGGCCAAGGTGGGCGGATCACCTGAGGTCAGGAGTTCGAGACCAGCCTGACCAACATGATGAAACCTCATCTCTGCTAAAAATACAAAGATTAGCCGGGCGTGGTGACGGGCGCCTGTAATCCCAGCTACTCGGGAGGCTGAGGCAGGAGAATCGCTTGAACCCAGGAGGTGGAGGTTGCAGTGAGCCAAGACTGCGCCATTGCACTCCAGCCCGGGCAACAAGAATGAAACTCCATCTCAAAAAAAAAAAAAAAAAAAACCAATGAGGCTGGCAAGAGATATATTCTAATACAAGAAGATATTGCAATGCAGACTGTTTCTCCTTGGAAGACCCAAGTCCCCTCCAAACAATCACATAGCTATAGAACCATACAAATAACATTCTTTTGAGCTTTCTTCTTTTAGTCATGAGGGTTGAGTTTCCATATACTGACTAACTCGTTTTGAAGACCAAGGAGAAAAGCATCACAGCCTCCTCAATAATGGGCCACAAGTCAGGAACTCTGGATCTGGGATAAGCAATTTTTCCTCAAGATATCACCTCCTTAAAATGTAAACAGAGGCTTCATTGAAGCTGTAGATTTCTTTGGGCTGTATGGTCATCTGAACCATACAGTACTTCTGACAATCCATGAGTACAGGATGACTCTCCGTTTGTTTGTGTCCTCTTCCATTTCTCTTCATCTATGCTTCGTAGTTTTCCTTGCAGAGATCTTTCACCTCCTTGGTAAAGTTTATCCCTAGGTATTTTAATTTTTTTGTAGCTACTGCAAATGGAATTGCCATCTTGATTTCTTTTCCACCTGGTTGGTTGTCTATAGAAACAATATTGATTTTTGTATGGTAATTTTGTATCCTGCAACTTTACTGAATTCATTTACCAGTTCTAAGAGTTTTTTGGTAGAGTCTTCAGGTTTTTCTCTATATAAGATCATGTCGTTTGCAAACAGGGATAATCTGACTTCCTCCTTTCAAATGTGGATACCCTTTGCTTCTTTCTGCCTGCTCTGGCTATGACTTCTAGCACACGATGAGTGGGAGTGGCGAGAGTGGGCATTCTTTTCTTGTTCCAGTTCTTAGAGGAAAAGCATTCAGCTTTTCCCCATTTAGTATGATGTTAGCTGTGGCTATGTCATTTATGGCCCTTACTGTGCTGACGTACATTCCTTCTACACCTAGCTTACTGGGAGTTTTCATCATGAATGGGTGCTAAAGGTTATCAAATGCTTTTTCTGCATCTATTGAGCTGTTCATATGGTTTTCATCCTTCATTCTGTCGATGTGATTTATCACGTTTCTTGATTTATGTACACTGAACCATCTTTGCATCCCTGGGATGAATCCCATTCAATTATCATGTAGTAGCTTTTTGATGTGTTGGTGGATTTGGTTTGCTATTATTTTGTACAGGATTTTTGCATCTATGTTCACCAAGAATATTAACCTGTGGTTTTATTTGTTGTGTCCTTATTTCCTTTTGGTTTCAGAGTTATGCTGGCCTTGTAGAATAAGTCAGGAAGAATTATCTCTGATACAATTTATCTGGAATAGTTTGAGAAGAACTGGTATTAATTCTTCGTTAAAGGTTTGGTAGAATTCAGCAATGAAGCCATTCAGTCCTAGGCCTTTCTGCTGTGGGAGACTTTTTTTACTGGTTCAACTTCATTACTTGTTAGTCTGCCCAGGTTTTCTTTTTCTTCTTGGCTCAATCTTGGTAGGCTGCATGTATCCAGGAATTCAGCCATTTCCTCTAGGTTTTTGACTTTATTGGCATGTAGTCATTCATAATATTCTCTAGTGATCCCTTATATGTCTCTGGTATCCATTGTGATGTTTCAATTTTTCATTTCTGATTTTATTTATTTGGGTATTTTTCTCTTTTTTTCTTAGTCTAGCTAATGGTTTGTTAATATTGTTACCTCTTCAAAAATCCAACTATTTGTTTCATTGATTTGGTATTTTTCTGTCTCAATTCCATGTATTTCTGCTCTTATCTTTACTTATTTCCTTCTATTAAGCACCAAAATACCAATGACATTCTTCACAGAAGTAGGAAAAAAAAAAGCCAAAGTTTCATATGGAATCACAAAATAGCCAAAGCAATCCTGAGCAAAAAGAACAAAACTGGAGGTGTCATACTATCAGACCTCAAAATATACTACAAAGCTGTAATAACCAAAACAGCATGTACTGGCATAAAAACAGACACATAGACCAATGGAACAGAATAGAGAGAACAGATATCAATCCACATATGCACAGCCAACTGATTTCTGACAGAGGCCAAGAACACTCATTAAGGACATTCTCTTCAATAAATGGTGCTGGGCACGTTTACCCATGTAACAAACCAGCACTTCCTGCACATGCACCCCTGAACGTTAAATAAATAAATAAATAAATAAATAAATAAATAAATACTGGGAAAACTATATACACATGCAGAAGAATAAAACTAGACCCCTACCTCTCACCATATATAAAAATCAACTCAAAATGCATCAAAGACCTAAATGTAAGACACTAAACTCTAAAGCCATCAGAAGAAAACACAGAGAAATGCTTCCAGACATTGGTCCAGGGAAAAATTTTATAAATAAGACTCCAAAAGCACGGGCAACAAAAGCAAAAATAATCAAATGGGATTATATCAACCTAAAAGCTTCTGCACAGCAAGGGAAGCAATCAACAGAGTAAAAACTACAGAATTGGAGGACATATCTGCAGACAATGCACCTGATGGAGGATTAATATACAGAATATACAAGGAACTCAAACATATCAACAGAAAAAAAAAAAGATCTAATTTTAAAATGGGCAAATTTAAGTGCAGATATTTCTCAAAAGGAGACATACAAATGGTTAACAAATATTAATATATGAAAAAATGTGCAACATCACTAATTATCAGGGAAACCCAAATCAAAACCACAATGAGGTACTATCTCACCCCAGTTAGGAAGGCCACTATCAAAAAGACCAGAAATAAATGCTGGTGTGGATGCAGAGAAAGGGAACCGTTACACGCTGTTGGTGGGAATGTAAGCACTATAGAACCGTATGGAGGTTCCTCTAAAAACTACAACTAGAACTCCCATATGATCTAGGCTACAACTAGAACTCCCATATGATCCAGCAGTCCTGCTACTCGGCATTTACCCAAAGGAAAGGAAATCAGGATATGGAAGAGGCACCTGCACCTCCAAGTTTACTGCAGCACTATTCACAAGAGCCAAGACACAGAATCAACCTAGGTGATCCACAACAGAGGAGGAGAGTGAGAAAATGTGGAATATAGACACCATGGAGCACCAGTCAGCCATACAAAATGAAATGCCATCATTTTGCCGCAACATAGAGAGAACTAGAGGCCGTGATGTTAAGTGAAATAAGCCAGGAACAGAAAGTTAAACACCACAGGTTCTCACTCATGTGGATGCTGTAAAAAGTTGATCTCATAGAAGTAAAAAGTAGAAAAGAGAATACTAGAAGTTGGGAAGGGTTGTAGGGAAAGGGGGATAGGGAGAGAGAGACAAAGGATGCAAAATTACAGCTAGATAGGAGTTCTAGTGTTCTATGCCACTGTACGATGATTATAAGTAACACTAATGTAATATACAGTTTCAGTTAGCTAGGAGGATACTGAATGTTCCCAACACAAAGAAATGACAAATGTTTGAGATGATGGATGTGCTAATTACCCTGATCTGATCATGGCACATACGAATCAAAACATCACTATGTACCCCATAAATATATACAATTATTATGTGTCCATGTTTAAAATAAAATACTTCAAACATGTAAATAACCGCAAACAGTTAACACTTACAAACACTAAGAGCTATTAACATCTTGGTGTGAAGTAGCTTAGCAGTTAAACTTACAAACCTACCAGCAGGCCAGTGGTTCCTTCCACAATTGCTACATCACATCTTATGGGGTGACTGCTGTGCCGACACCAGCCAATCACCCACAGAGGCACAGAAACAGAAAGCTCTGCCAGGGCAAAGGAGGACACTGGACCCTTGGCATGGAGGGAAAGTATGACGTGGAAATAAGGCAGTTTTTCTTCTGTCAGACATTTTGTTTTAGTCTGGCTCTTATAATCACGTATCTCAAAAAAGTGGGGCTGCGGCCGGGCGTGGTGGCTCATGCCTGTAGTCCCAGCACTTTGGGAGGCTGAGGCAGGTGGATCACAAGGTCAGGAGTTTGAGACCAGCCTGACCAACATGGAGACACCCTGCCTCTACTAAAAAAAAAAAAAATCAAAATTAGTCAGGTGTGGTGGCGCATGCTGGTAATCCCAGCTACTCAGGAGGCTGAGGCAGAAGAATTGCTTGATCCTGGGAGGTAGAGGTTGCAGTGAGCTGAGATCAAGCCATTGTACTCCAGCCTAGGCAAGAGAGAGAGACTATCTTTAAAAAAAAAAAAAAAAAAAAAGGTCGGGGGACTGTGTGCAGTTGGACAAGTTTTCTGAACCACTGGGTCACACTGAATAATAAACCTCAACTGTAAGTCATGAATAAAGGCTCCGGAGGGAGCGGATGCTCCAGCAAATCCCATGGCCTATGAAAATTGTGGCAGAAATCGGGGGAAGCCCAAATCCAGTTCTTATGCACAGGTGCTTACAGTAGCAACCCTGGAGCACCATCAGCAAGACACAAGGTGACTGGAGATGCAAGACAAGCACACCGCCAGGCACAAACTCTGCAGGCCTTGTGCGTGCGTGGAGGATGCTGCCGGGGCTAAGCCACTAAGACCCTTTCATTCACATGACATGCGCAACATGGCTGAAAACGGGCAGCCGTCAACAGGACCCACTAGCATGCTCTCTACTACAGAGTTTGAAAATTTTACCATGATAAAAAGTTAAAAATAAAATTATTTAAAGAACAAAGAATAAAAAGCAGTGGTTAGATGCAACATGGCATCCCGGACTAGACCTAGGAACAGAAGAATGACATTAGTTGGTAGAAGAACTAGTGGAATTCAAGTCAAGTCGATGGTTTTCATTAGCAGTTTTCTACCAACGTTAATTTATTAGTTGTGATACGCATGCATCATTACATATGATGTTAATGCCTTTACGGGAGGCAGGGCGTACAGGAACTCTCTCCACAATCTTCATAAGTCTTCTGAAAATCTATAGTTATTTCAAAACAAAGCTTTTCATATAAAAGCAGTGGCTTAGTGACAGAAAGGGGAGGCATAGAGAGTTTAAAATCCTGCCGCTGCCCTAAAAACACAATCTGTAATTCTTACTACCTCCTGGCACCTAAGAAGCAAGCCTGGTTGGAATTTAAAAGACTGTCTGATGAGAAAGGATATGTTTCTAATCATGACATGGAGAGGCCTAGAGTTTACCCAAAGTCTTTTTTGTCCTTACCCACCATCATTGTGTCTGTGTGCAATGAATACTCATCTATTAGGAAATTTTTAAAAAGCAAAAAAAAAAAAAAAAAAAAAAAAAACTGGTAGATAAAAAGACATTATAGATTTTCAGGAACAAAATTAACCTAGTTTATAAAGATCTCCTGTTATTGATCGTGATCTACCTGCAGGGCTGTTGGTTTAACCCTGAGGTTATGAAGCACAAATGCTCTCCTCTCTAGTGTGACTAATGGAAAATCAGGTGTGCAGACCGGGTCTGCTGAACGTCGCAGCAGGAGAAGATAGACTCTGACACGGCGCACTCCACAGTTGATCTCTGGAGGCCAATTTTCCAAGACACTGACAAGACAGGGGATCCTAAGGCCCTGGATCACATTTCCTTACAGACTCCTGAACACTCCAATACCGACTGCAGCCGGGACAGCTGGCCAGCCACCCCGCAGTGGCTGTGGTATCTGCATTTTACATGGCACTGACCTCGGTGTGTGTACACCCATCAACAGCTGGAGGGCCAGGATGCCATAAATCACTCTGCCTCTCCTCATCACCAATCAAGCACTTTATAGAAACCTGACCACAGATTTCTGGGACCGATTGAGACAAGCGGCATGTGGTAACACAACGGTGTTACTGTCTATCCCAAACTCAGGACTGCAGAAATGCACCGGAATGCACATAACCAGGCACCAGGGTGGCAAGATCCCCAGGGCTGCATGGGGGCCCCAAGGGCACAGAGAGGTCTCAGCAAGGGCAAAAGCAGGCAGAGCGTGAGGCCGGCGATGGTCGCAGACCACCCAAATCTCTGGAGGCTGCAATTAGCTCTTCAGTGAATGCTTTGTGGTGACTTCAGGTGATACGGGTTATCTGAATTTATCATTGTTCGCACACTTTAATTAGCCTCTAAAAATACAGGGACGCAACCTTCATGCCAATCTTTGTTCACACATTGAATCCATTTTTAACAATGCATTTTTAATTTGCTCTTGAGCATCTACTTATACATGTGTCAGTGCCTGCCTTGTAATTCCAGGCAGATACTGACTCCTCAGAAAAGAGTAATAATGGCTGCAGTGCTGAGCCCCGAGTGATGCTCTGTGCGAGACACGGGCTCAGCACTTTGCACACTGTTTCCCTTAGTCTCCACCAGGCCAAAAGCAAAAGTCGACAACCCGAGACAAGGAAACCAAAAGGAAGAGAGGCTGGAGAACAGCCAGCGTGCACGCCAGGTGGCAGAGCTGCAAGGGCCCTGCCCCTCACCTGCAGGCCACCAGCTGCCATTCTGAGCTGGGTGATGCGGGAAACTCCAATTGCCTCTACCCCCTTGAAGCAGAAATGATCATGCTGTCGGCTCTGGTTCCCTCCACCGGAGAAACGCTGCTTTCCACGTTTCTTAGGGATACATGGGCCATAGTGAGATGGACAGAGAGCCAGGGTCCAAAATGTAGGCCTGAGAGCCGGCCCTGCGCTTTCTGACTTGGGCTGACCTGGGCACAGCACTTAATCCCCTTGACCTTTGGCTTCACATATGAAAAGTGACGATGTTAATAATGCCAATGCCCCATATCATAGCAATTGGCAAAGTCCTGTATGAATATTAATTAGGTGTGGTAGTATTTCCTGCTGGAATAAACTCAGCAAAACCTTCAGGCAGGCCCCCAAAATTGGTATCACTTGAATCCAATGCAAGACTAAACATGGCTGCCCTCATGTGCCTGTCTCACCTCTTGTCTCCCCATTATTTCTGATACTGAATAAGCTCTCGAGAACAGAGGGGCTGGGAAGAAGTCACACGTGCATCCGCACAGCCCAGGTGCACATGGGTCCCACAGACTCGGGAGGACTCCTGCCCAGGAGCTCCACGTGGACTGGTTGCCCCTGAGGTTTCTCCACATTTTCCCTCGTGACGCTGACTCAGGCACAGCGCCCCCTTAAGGGAACCCATGCCCCCCACCAAACAGAGGGTGCAGGCGACCATAATAAGGCAAATGACACTGCTCCCCGGGAACCTCATGTGCAGAGAGTGCCCCACAGAACTGCAGGGGCCACAGACGGACCAGACGATTCCACGCTCTTGCTTGTTTCTCCCAGAGAAGCTCACAAAATTGCTAACGAGGCATATGATGCCTGCTTTCTAAATATTCATTAAATTTCACTTTAAAATGAGCACTCCCACCTGTCCATGAAGACAGCAAATCTCAACCGTGAGGTCAATCCACAAGCCCTGCCAAAAGCTCCAGTTCCACACAGAACATTCAGAAGGAAGACCTGCTGTGTGTGGATGTGGATGTGCCTGCCACAGGGCGTGTCCTGGGAGAAGAGGGAAGGCGAGGCCTAAGCTTTTGATGGCAACACTTGCAGGTGTAAAAGTAAATGACTACAGTATTAACCAGAGTACACCCCACAGGGGTCAATAAAGATGTTTAAAGATTTCAAGGATTCATTTGTAATTATAACAACAAACAGAGAGGCATAGGTAGGTAACAGAGAAAACTTAGGGCCTTTACCCTAACATTTTATATTTATGCTTGGCAATTAACTTAAATAACTGACAGATCAACAGGCAGGCTGACAGGGTGGAGGGTGGACAGGATGAATGGATGTGCAGATGAATGAGTAGATCAGTGGGTGGATGTTAGGACAGATGGGTGGATGAATGGATGGGTGGGGAGGTGGATTAGTGGGTTGGATGGATGGATGAATGGGTGCATGAATGGATGAATAGATGGGTGGTGGGTAGATGGATGCATAGAGGAATGAGTGGGTGAGTGGACGGGGGGTAGATGGATTAACGGATGGGTAAGCGGATGGATGGATGAATGGATGGTAGATGGGTGAGTGGATGAGTGGATGGACAGAGGAATGAATTGGTGGGTGGGTGTGTGGGTAGACGGATGGGTGGGTGGATGGATGGGTGGGTGGATGAATGGGTGGGTGGTAGGGTGGGTGAATGCATGGTGGACAGATGGATGGGTGGATGGGTAGGTGGTGGTTGGGGAGATGACTGACGGATGGAGGAATGGGTGGATGGGTATGTGGATGGATGGGTAAACGGACAAACGGATGTGTGGGTGCATGAGTGGGTGGGTGGGTGGATGGATAGAGGAATGGGAGGAATGGGGGTTAGGTGCATGGATGGATGGAGAGATGAATGAGTGGGTGGGTGGGTGGATGGATAGAGGAATGGGAGGAATGGGGGTTAGGTGCATGGATGGATGGAGAGATGAATGAGTGGGTGGGTGGGTGGATGGATAGAGGAATGGGAGGAATGGGGTTAGGTGCATGGATGGATGGAGAGATGAATGAGTGGGTGGGTGGGTGGATGGATAGAGGAATGGGAGGAATGGGGGTTAGGTGCATGGATGGATGGAGAGATGAATGAGTGGGTGGGTGGGTGGATGTGTGGGTGGGTGAGTGCATGGTGGATAGATGGATGGGTGGATGGGTAGGTGGTGGTTGGGGAGATGATAGATGGATGGAGGAATGGGTGGATGGAGGAATGGGTGGATGGAGGAATGAGTGGATGGGTAGATGAATGGATGGAGGAATGGGTGGACGGGTAGACGGATGGATGGGTAAACAGATGGATGGATATGCGGGTGCGTGAGTGGGTGGCTGGGTTGCGTGGATGGATGGATGGATGGATGCATAGGGTGGATGGACAGAGGAAGGGTGGGTAGGTGCATGGATAGATGGATAGATGAATGAGTGGGTGGGTGGGGGGGTGTACAGGTGGATAGGTGGATGTGTAGGTGGGTGGGTGGATGCTGACATAAAGTTTCAAGGGCTGTTCCCGTATTTTGTCTCATTAATCCTCCTCATAGGTTGAGAGAGATTCCAGTGTCCACTCTACAGAAGTCAGTGATGTGCCCGAGGCTAAGAGCTGGAAGTGGGAGATGCCGGGGACAGCTCAGCTCCCTGGCTCTCACCTCCAAGGGGCCCTGCCTCCCACACCATGCTTCCCATGGAAAGGTGGCCTACTCCCTTGGAAGGTCCAGCTGCAAAACGCTCACAAAGAAAACATGGCCGGATCAGTTGGAGTCAGACATAAAGCCTTTAAGTGCTTCCAGCATAACAAACAGCCCCAAGACACTCAGCTGCTGCAGAACCGAGATGTGGAAATGAAGGCACAGGGGCAGAGCAGGTGCCAGGCGCAGGGCAGGCCGGCAGGGAGAGGAGCACCCAGGCCACAAAGGCTCCTGCGAGCACAGGACGTGCTCTTGTGTAACAGCTGAAACCCAGGCCGAACAGCTGGGGTCAGAGCTGCGTGCAACGCCAAAGCTGTTGAATAAGATTTAAATTAACTACTCAAAACTACTTTTATGAGAGTGAAGTAAAACAGTACATCTAATGGGTACAATGTACCCCACTGACGTGACGGTTACGCTGAAAGCCAAGACCTCACTACAGGGCAATCTATCTATGTAACAAAACTGCACTTGTACCCTGTAAATCCATTTTTTTAAGTTTTTAATTAAAAAATAACAATGTAGAGTGGCTTACAAAAAAAACACCACGTTTGCATTTGGTTCTTACTTCTTTTTCTACATACTATACAGACTACATGGGATTTTAAAGGGTAAAATATTACCAACCTCTGTACTGTTGTTCTAAAAATCCTCATTAGTAACTGCATGAAGGTGGTTTTTCCATATCAAAGTGCAGTCAATGAAGCTCTTGCCTGCCTTACCTTAGTCAGATGAGTCAGATGCCACCAAACACCTGGCCATAGCTCCAGGCCTGAAACCAAAGCACCAGCAGGAATCAAACAGCCTCTTCAAAGAGCTTCCTAAAATCTTAATCCTTAACTGGAAAACGCAGATGATCAAGTCAAGCACTGGGGTGACCAGGTAAAACTTGAAATATTGGAATCCTAAACAAAATTGTTTTGATGAATTTCCTACAGACGTGAAAACAAGGGATTCCAGGAAGTCAACAAGTCGGAAGCACTTCCTTGGTTTAATGAAGCTCTGTTAAACAATTTTCTCTTTCTCCTAGAATCCCAGTCTTTTGTTATTGTTTTCAGATGACGTCTGTGTCTGTTTGTGGCTGGCTTCCCATCACTCTGGAAGGAAGCCGGGTGTTCATAAAGATAGGCCACGTAGCCCCGCACCTGCAGACACACACCCCAACGGACACCGGCCTCGCCGTGATGACGTGTGTGAGAAACCCGCCCCAGTTTGACCTCTGCAGTACACAAAGGTCTGTGGGACGTGAAACCCACGACATTTACTTTTAATCACAGTAAAAGATGTTAGATGCACGAGACAACACGACTGTCACCTTTGCAATCTCAGTCTCCAACAGGAGTAACTATGGCATAGGACCCATTTCACGCATGTCCCTGTGAAAGCAGCATCCAGGATGTTCAGTCGGGGAGGGGACTGTGGGGATGGAGGCGGATTCTCTACTGTAGGCAGAGTGTCCTGCAGCGGGAGGTTGGGGCAGTCACTCCTACATTGCCAGCGGTCAGTCAGGAAGAGGAACTGGGAGGCTGACCCTGGAGTCCCAGCAACACCGGCTTTTAGCAGGAGGCCCGGCCTTCACCTGCTGCTCTCTCTGCCCCCACATCTGTCCCTCAGACACGCCCTCGGTCCCACCATGCTGACTCCCACATAGCCTGGGTTTTGCTGTCTACCTCGAGGCAGGATCACTGCTCCATTTCAGTCCTCAGCGTATGAAGACATTGTGTACAGTGATGATGAGTGGCAGACCTGCTGCAGCACCCGGGAGGCTACCCTGGAAGCCTCCGGAATGAACTTCCGCGTGTATACACACAGCGAAAGCACACAGCAGATGCCGGGGCAGCATGGAACTCAACAGTGTTTGGGTCTTTATGAACCAACACCCTGTGAGGTGCCATGTGAGGTGTCCAACAGACACAAATAAAGCCTGCCTTGGCCAGGCACAGTGGCTCACGCCTGTAATCCCAGCACTTTGGGAGGCCGAGGCAGGTGGATCACCTAAGGTCAGGAGTTCCAGACCAGTCTGACCACCATGGGGAAGCCCCGTCTCTACTAAAAATACAAAATTGGCCAGGTAGTGGCACATGCCTATAATCCCAGCTACTCGGGAGGCTGAGGCAGGAGAATCGCTTGAACCCAGGAGGCAGAGGTTGTGGTGAGCCGAGATTGCGCCACTGCACTCCAGCCTGGACAACAAGAGTGAAACTCTGTCTAAAAAAAAAAAAAAAGCCTGCCTCGAGTAGGGTCAGTTCTCTATTAGGCAAAAATTGTGAGACTAGACCACAATCCGTCATCATCCCCTCCAAAGCTGCTGTCTCACTTATCCACTCATCTGGCAGCCACTGAAGACCTATTATGTGCTAGGTACTCTGGGGGGCACCTAGAATATCAAAGTAAACAGGGGAGTCCCTGATCACTGAGTTCCTGGTCCATGAAGAGAACAGATGCCTGCACTGTCCATTAGAAAACAACGGTGTGCATGCATACATGCGCATGCACACGTGCACACAAGCACACACATGCACACAAGCACATACAGGCACACACACGCACATGTGCACAGGAGTACACACATGCACACACGCACACTACAGACAAACTCTGAGGATGCACAGGGCAGCAGGGACCTCTAGCCCAGGTGCTGACGCTGTCTTGGAGCGCCTCAAGGCCGTGGGAGGCTGAAGCAGCACCTCCCAGGACAAAGAACCCACAGGATGGCCATGGGAGAGGCGAGAAGGGGCCCAGGGAAGGATGTGGGCATGTGTGGGGGAGGCGGCGTGAAAGCTCCCGCTTCCGCTTCCCTTCCACCAGCTCACAGGGACACCAGGGCCCGGGCCTGCAGGCTCACAGCTCCCGCTGGACCAAGGGCTAAGAGTTCAGCAAGTTGACCCTGCGAGACTAGGGAAGCCTCAGGCTGCTGTGCTGGAAGGTGAATGTGTGACTCTTTCAAAGCACCCTGACCCTGCACGTGCCCATCTCCATCACTGAAGTGGGTCTGCAGTCAGGTCTTTCAGAATGCTGGCCTAGTTATTTAACTAATGCGCAATGAGTTTCTATGTCCAAGGTCATCCAAACATGGTAAAGTCAAAGAAATATGGACACACTTAGGAAATCCCTTCCTTGGCCAAGCAGGAACAGGGACCCTACAACTGGCATGAGGAGAGCTGCATGGGCCAGTACGCTGCCAGGAGGTCCCCAGAAGTACCCACGGCAAACCAAGCAAACAGCACGGTCAGGAAGTGGGTGAAGGCTGGCTGCAGCACAAACAGTTACAGTCACAGCCTTTGGCTCCACGGCATCTCACAGCCGATACAGCCTGCGTGGCCCAGGCCACCATGGAGCAAACCCCACAGGCCACAGCTGGAGGCTTGCCAGCCAGCAACTTGGGGCTCCACTCTTTCCAGGCCTGCCAAGGACAGCGAGGGCATCTGCATCTGGTCCCCAGTCTATGCTGTGACTGGCGCAGGCATTACAAGAAAGTGGAACAGAGTGTGAATGAGTGCAGCCGTTCTGAGCCCATGGAAGGTCTCTCCAGCAGGACGGCTGGCCCAAGCACCCTCTGGACAACTGCTACTTTCATTCGCTCCAAGACTGTATGATCATTAATACCTATAATTCATTCTGACTAATCAAAATTCATCCCGGTTAATTCACTAGCTAATTAGAATTTAAAAGAGTGCCACAGCCATTCAGGCAAGCTCATTTAGGAGCTATTGAAATCCTCACACAAGACGTAGGTGAAAAGGGAGAGGGAGTCTGTTTAAACTTCTAAGTGGCCCCTGCACTCCCCTTTGTTTCCTCAAATCCCTGAGCTCAGCAGGCTAATCTCATTGGATTAGCTGCATTAACATTTCCAGTATCCTCTCCCTAACACCAGGCCCCTCCAACTGCAGGCCTCGCGGGTCACACATGTTTTCTCAAGCCCGCAGTTACAAGCAGTAATCTTTTTTTTTTTTTTTTTTTTGAGACAGAGTCTTGCTCTGTGGCCCAAGCTGGACTGCAGTGGTGCGATCTCAGCTCACCACAACCTCTGCCTCCCAGATTAAAGGAATTATCCTGCCTCAGCCTCCTGAGTAGCTGGGATTACAGGTGTGCACCACCAAGCCCAGCTAATTTTTGTTATTTTTAGTAGAGACAGGGTTTCACCATATTGGCCAGGCTGGTCTCAAACTCCTGACCTCAGGTGATCCGCCCACCTTGGCCTCCCAAGTGCTGGGATTACAGACATGAGCCACCCGCCTGGCCTTACAAGCTATAATCTCAATGTCCCCGCTCCCACCAGAACCTGCAGGAGCAGGGGCTGGGGCTGTTGAATAGGAGCAGGAAGCATCTCAGTGAGCCCCCCGGGAATGTGACGTGATAAATACACATTTCCACACAGAAACACAGGTGTGGTCACCACCCAGGAGAGGCTGCCTATGTGTAGGCCCCTCCCCAGGCATTGAGTGTCTCCAGGATCCTGAAAGTAACCCAGATTTGGTGCAAACCTCACAGGGATGTGAACCCAGGGTGGCAGGACTCTGCAGCCCACACCCTCTGGCCTGCACCATGCCGTCCCTCAGTTCTGTGGGTGCTGAGTCCCACATGTGCATATTCTCCCACCTGCTCTCCAAAATAACCCAGCTTATCACAGAAAGAGCACAGAGTAGATGTAGAAAGTCTTCCTTTTGTGTGAACACTGACAGCCCAAATAAAGAAGGCATCAGGTCCATCCGACAGTGCTTCAAGATGCTTATAAATCGTAAAAGATTGCACAGCACAGGCACCTCTAATATCCTTCCAGTTGAGCAAAAAATCATCAACAAGAGGCAATGCACAAAGGGGACCAGCTCGGGATGCTTTTAAGAG
The DNA here is from genome assembly GCF_001698545.2 of Rhinopithecus bieti. NCBI lineage: Eukaryota > Metazoa > Chordata > Mammalia > Primates > Cercopithecidae > Rhinopithecus > Rhinopithecus bieti. Next base: position 608,957 of record NW_016806694.1, read on the forward strand.
GGCGCTCCTTCTCGTTTCACAATAAACCTCATCCATTCATCCAGCAATCTGTCTCCAGTTCCAATACTGGAAAATAAGGAAGCGAAATCCTGGGTTCATGCTCAGGTGGCTCTGTGATTTCATGCCCTCTAGACTTGGGAAAGGCAGATATTCTGGCAACTGCTGTTAGTTTACAGCTCCCAATAGTTCCTGGGGTCTTAGGTGGATTTTCAGAGCAAGCTTGTACATAAGGATGGCTGGGAACAGCTTCACTCCACTGTCCATTTCCTTCACAATCAGCCCAAGCGCCGTCACTTTGCAAGGAGGCAGATACACCAAGGGTGGGCATCCAGGAGGCCACCAGACTCTACCCCAGCTCCCATTTTAGAGACGACCTCTTAACAGCATGTGACCTCAGACAAGGTGCTAAATTCTCTAGACCTCAGTTTCCTCATCTGTAAAATGGGACTGATCACTACACCTCCCAGCCTCATAAATGAATTACATGGGTCAAACGAAGGAACACATGCAAAGTGCTGGACTGCAATGCCTCCATGAAGGGGGTCTCCACGGGGAAACTGAGGCCAGAGATCTTGAGTGGTCACAGTGACTGGTGCAGGGCTGTCCCACAATCGTATCCACTGAGGGAATTTGGTTGCTCGGGGGTCAATGCTACTTGGAGACAGAGCTAGGAACAAGAATCCACGTTCCCTGAATGTCTTCCAACTAACTGCTTTTTCCATCGAACAGATCACCCCAGTTCCACTTGGCCCTGGGACCAGGAGTGAAATTATCACCTCTGTCTCCAACGCAAGAACAAATCAGCCAGTTGGCGGTCACTGCCCACAAGACCATGAACCACGGTACCTTTCTTAGTACTAAGCATGTGAACCAGAAGCTCTGGGGATGAAGAGACCATCTATGGTGGCCTCAGAGAGCCACATCCTATCAGATCACAGGAGGAAGCAGGCAGGACACCAGTGACCCTGCCAGTGCCCAGGACGTGGGGTGATGCACTTAGTCCCCTGCATTTCACAGCGGGAACCTGCACCATCTTATCTGACAGCCAGAGTAACCCTGCAAGCAGGCAGATGTCATGATCCCATTTTCAAGATGAGGGAGCAGGACTCAGACTGGAAAAGGCCACAGCCCAGAACAAAAGCAAGCTGGCCTCCAGAGCCCAAGCCAGCACGCCCAGCATGCGTCCTAAGAGTGGGGCCTCCAGGGGTAACCCTAGACCACAAAGACAGAGACGCCTGTTGCTTCTTAGTTCACCGTGTTCCATTCTCCATTAAATATAAAACAGAACTCTACCTGCACATATTGTGCCCCCAAGCACAGTCCCTTATGGAATGTTACAATCCTCATCTCTAAACTGAGATGGAACCACACTGGTTCTAAGCAAGCCTATGGAGGGAGAGAGCCCACAGTTCCAAGGACAAAGCAAAGGGGAATTAAAACGTAACCTCAGAGGAAGACGTCAACACGTCTGCAAAAGAAAATTAATTCCAATGTGATCTAAAGTTCAACATGGAATATGATGTGCAGGAGACAGCCCACTCCAACAGCAGGTCAGAAACCCTCCAGACTGAGAAACACGGGCCGGGCCCCACACAGGCAACGCCAGCACCCAGAGGAAGCAGAGGGTACAGAAAGGAGTTTAAAATGTTTTTCTAGGCCAGATGTGGTGGCTCACGCCTGTAATCCTAGCACTTTGGGAGACGAAGGAGGGTAGATCACCTGAGGTTGGGAGTTTGAGACCAGCCTGACCAACATGGAAAAACCCCATCTCTACTAAAAATAGAAAATTAGCCTGGCGTGGTGGTGGGCACCTGTAATCCCAGCTACTCAGGAGGCTGTGGCAGGAGAATCGCTTGAACCCGGGAGGCAGAGGTTGCAGTGAGCCGAGATCGCACCATTGCACTCCAGCCTGGGCAACAAGAGCAAAACTCTGACTCAAAAAAAAGGTTTTTCTATTGTTAGATCAAAGCCAAATGATGGTTCCAGGGGGGAGAAGATGGAACAGCGCTTCTCTGTGTCACCGTTTCCACATCTAACGAGAAACTCTGCTCTGCACAGAACTGCCCAGCCCAGCTCGGGAGCGATGGGTGCCAGATGGAACCACTCTCTGCAGAGAGTAAACCTTGCTATCCCCATAGCAACTCCACCGCGCTTCCAACATGCTTAAAAAGACACACATCAAATTGTTTTCCACAATTTTTCAGAAAGTGACTTTTATTCCACACCCTTAGCAAATCTAGTTAACTGGGAATTTTCTCATTATAAAAACAGGAACACATGATCATTGTAGAAAATATGGAAAAGATGAAAAAACAGAATTTTTTAAACCACCCTTAGCACTATATGCCAAGACCTCTATTTTTAATGTCCTGGTGTACTTCCTTCCAGTCTGTGCTCCGGGTGGAGGTTCAAACAGATTCCTAACGGAGGCAAGGATCAGAGCCCAGCCTGCAAGAAAAGCAACCCAACCAGGGCTGGACGGACACTTCCCCCGGGCCGGACTGCAGACGTGTCCTCAGACTGGGAAGGAAACAAAATCAACTCGTCCGACCAAGGCTGATCGCATCCGCAACGTGGCTACTGGTCTATCACGCAGGCTAAAGGCCGTCAGTGGGAATGAATTGCAATAGTCCTCACCACTACTTAGAATGTGGGGTTTCTTCAGGTTTTTCTCCTTCTTCCACACTTGGTTTTCACAATCCTTGTGGATTTTAAATCCAAGGCAACAGAACTAATACCAGAATAAAAGCACAGTCAGATGCCTGGAGGGTGAGTCAGACTTCCAGGTAGCTGTCGAACATTTAGTCTTCTTTGAAAAGATGGAAAAGAGATTTACAGACCATCATTTTCTCCACTTTGAACTTTTCCTGATCCCAAGAACAGAGGAAAACTGCTTAGGAGAATCAAAGTTATGATAGAGACATCTTGTCTAAAGAGAAAGCATCTACATATGAGGAATTTAATAAACTTTAATAATTAATCTGATTTTTTTTTTTTTTTTTTTTGAGATGGAGTTTCGCTCTTGTTGCCCAGGCTGGAGTGCAGTGGCACAACCTCGGCTCACTGCAACCTCTGCCTCCTGGGTTTAAGCAATTCTCCTGCCTCAGCCTCCCAAGCAGCTGGGATTACAGGCATGTGCCACCACGCCCAGCTAATGTTTTGTATTTTTAGTAGCGACAGGGTTTCTCCATGTTGGTCAGGCTGGTCTCAAACTCCCAACCTCAAGTGATCCACTTGCCTTGGCCTCCCAAAGTGCTGGGATTACAGGCATAAGCCACCGTGCCCGGCCTAATCTGATGATTTTTTTACAGCTTGATAAATTGGTTTCTAAGCAAATAAATAAGCAATTTATCCAAAATGTATGTAGCCAGCAAGTTAAGTTTGGGAGGAGAGAAGGGAAGGGCAAAAGTTGGTCTGAAAAACAATCGCTTCTCCTGGTTTCTGGTAGGAAGTTTACTTAGGGGAAAACAGTAAATAAGAAGGTAATGTAGGTGAGCAGCAGTCCACGGGGCGGGGCGGGGCTCACGGAAGGAAGGGAGCATCCCTCTCACTGCTGCTCATAATTCAGCCTTTCTGCAGGACCCTCTGTTTGCACTGAGGCCTGTCCTGACCCATGGAGGCTCAGACGAGACGGCCTTGTACCCACACCTGGCACCCACCCAGGAGCTGACAGAAGGGAGGAGTCCAGAGCCCCATCCAGGCCTGTGAGTCTGTGGACCTGCCCACTGTCCTCCCCTGGCCAGGGTGCCTGCTCACAAGTCCATCTGTTTATTCAACAAACAGTCCCGGCAGCCCGATGCTGGGCCAGGACAGGGACAAGAAGACGACTGTCTGCCCTCCTGGAGCTCACAATGAGCAGGCCCCGTGCAGGAGACATACGGGCCAGGGAAGGCCTCCGAGGGCAAAGCCAGGGAGAGTTTTGCGTAGGGCAACCACAGAGGCCTGTGGGGCAAGGAGGTGCGTGGGTGAGGAGCCTCAGCAGGAGGGAGGCCCGAGGGGCATGGGGCACGCCATCAGGGATTGAGGATCACAAAGGTCACTTGCTGCTGCATCCAGACCAGATTACCACGGGTGGGGAGGACGGCACCCGGTCAGAGGCCCTGCAAAACCCAGGGACAGAGGACACACGAGCACCGATGGTGGCGACAGTGAAAAGCGATCAGATTGGGATGAACACCGGAGGCAGAAAAAACAGGTTTCAAACATGGACTTGGCTATGGGAAAAGGTAATGAAAGAATCATCTGAGATGTGAATCATCGGGCAGACAAGGATGCTGGTGACCGGAACGGGACTGAGATGTGTGGCCTGAATCCCCGGGCACACAAGGATGCTGGTGACCGGAACGGGACTGAGATGTGTTGCCTGAATCCCCGGGCACACAAGGATGCTGGTGACCGGAACGGGACTGAGATGTGTGGCCTGAATCCCCGGGCACACAAGGATGCTGGTGACCGGAACGGGACTGAGATGTGTTGCCTGAATTTCCGGGCACACAAGGATGCTGGTGACTGGAATGGGATAGTGAGGGAGTGACAGGGCTCGGGAGCTGAGGGGCAGGGAGGAGCAGGTCGGGGGTTAAGCGTTCAGTCTCAGACATGCTGGCTTGGAGGTGCCTATGAGTAGAGATGCCTCGTAGGCAGGTAGGTGTAGAAGCCTGGGGTCTGGAGTTCCGGGCCGAGATCCTCAACGGAAATACACAATCAGTCTCAATAGTTGCAACACAACTCTGCCTCTAAGCTCTCCAGCTGTGAGTATAAGGTTCTAGGCTCAGAAACCTCTCTCCACTGACAGCTAAGGGAGAGACCCTGTTCTCTGGCCTCTGAAGCTGGCCACACCTTTTACCAGCAGGTTCTGCTCTCCCTGCATCACCCCGGGAGGGAGGGGGAAAAAATACTCAAAGACATCTTTGCTTAGAGAAGGCTTCCATAAAACAGCACCAGAGACAGTGACAAACTGGTCACAGGATGGAGAATATTTCCAGTAAGAGGGTGCCGGCTTCCTTGGCCCCCTTCCAAACACAACTCTCCCGCCCCTCACTGGGCTGTGAGCAGTGGGCCCCTCTGCCAACCCGAAAGCAAGCCAGAGGGTCTCCTGATGCCACCTCTTAACAGTCAGCAAGCCAAAGCATTTGCTACATCGCAGCAGCACTACCTCATCCAGCAGCAGAGAAAATATCCGAATGGCATGGCATTTGCCTTCTTAGCAGCCAGTGACCCGTGTCTAAGCAGACGCAAGAGCACCCCACTCGCTCATGTCCTTCAGGGCAGGCGCCTGCAACAGAGGTGGAGCCACTGGTGGCAAGCTCTGCCCCTAACACACTGTGTGTGGCAACAAGCGGACCCTCTGCCATCGTCTGGAGTCCTCGTTGATCCCACAACTAATTACCAGCGGAGATGAGAAAACGCTTCACCTGCCACCTCATCATTGGAACAACGAGCTGGAGCCTTGGTCATGAGGACGCTGGCTCCTGTTCCCTTCAGGGAACCAGGAGGACCACCCCAGGGAGAGCCAGCAGACATGGCAGCCTTCTGTGTCCACTGTCAGCTTCGGGTCCAGAGCTGAGTTCCGACAGGCGTCCCAGCCGGCACGCGCCTCTCCCACACGCAGCTTCCAGGGAGCATGGCTGGAGGCTGCGCCTCCCCGGCTGTGGAGGAGAGAGCAGGAAGCTGCGAAGCCAGTGTGAACGGCACACACAGCTTCCACTTGGAACCAAGCAGGGGATCAGAGGACTTGGCAGCCAGAGCGGAAGACTCAGAGCCGCAGACAACAGTGAATAGCTGAGCTGGGGAAAGATGCAACAGCAAGAGGTGACACAGAGGCTTGTGGAGCCCAGCGGCGGCCTGGAGCAAAGGCCACAGCACGGGGCAGCAGGAGCCACCCACCCGACAAGGCCAGGCGGGGAAGGAAGGCGATTTTGTTGAAAGGGGAGAAACGGAACTGAAGTCACCTTGCATCCACAGCCGAACAAATTGTACTAGGACAGAAGCGCAAACCATGCCAGGCAAAAAGGGGCACAGGCCGCAGACAGAGGCAGAAGGTGAATGGGACAGACAGGAGAGGGGCCACACTGGAGGACCCACCCCACCGCTGGCACCAGGCCGAGTCTCTGCACTGCTCAGGACCTAGGACATACTCCTAAGTCCCATAAGAGTGCCCAGAAGATGCTCCTCTAACAGGGAGGAGATGAGAGCAGGCCCCTGCGGTGGCCCCAGCCTGCACCGTACTCAAGCCACACTCCATCCTGCATGGCCCACCCGGGTTGCCCCTTCAGCCCCCTTGATGTAACTATGTGTATCCTTGAATTCCGTTTCTAGTGCTACACCCTTCCCCCCAAAATGACATCGACTGGGTGGGTGCCTGCCCAGCCACCAAGCTGCCATCCCTGGGACCAGTGGCCTTCAGAAAACAGCCCGCTACGTGGCTTGGAGAACCACTGGGCATCACTTTCCAATTAGGTTTCACACATTAAAATAACATAAACTCTGACCTGAATTCCCCATTCAGCTAATAGCCACGTTAGAGAAGAAGAAACAAATCCATTAATTGTACTTCCATGTACCTTTCATTAATTATTTGTTCCTTAAAGCCAAGGAACATGAAATTAGATGTTGTCTGTGAAAGCTTTAAATAGTTACATGTTTTGCAAATAAGAAGGCATTATTATTCCCATGTGAAAGTGATAAACCTGGCTTCCTGGCGTGAACTGCATGGAGTATGAAATTTAAGCATTTTGTGAAATGTAAACAAATATCAACTATGAAAGCACTGTGGTCGAGACAGAGCTCCCCACTGCAAACAATCCGATATGAAATCCAGGTAGCTGTTCTAACGGGCTTGTTTTTCTTTACCATGCGTGGCTGGTTGATTTGATTTTCGACAAAGATGGGAAGAAACACTCCACACCAGAACCAGACTCCCACTCCCTCGGGCAGGGCTGCAGTCGGGGGACGGTGACCCAAAAGGCAAAAGCCACCTGACATGCTCACCAAGTGCAGTGCCCCGCGCCTGGCTCACTCGAGCTCCCACAAGCCTCTGGCCTTTCTGTGTATGCCCACCTTTCGCACAAGCCATGTGTCCACTGCCATTTCTTCTCAAGCAAAACCTGTCCAGACCCCTCTTGCCCTTCTCCCTTCCCACTTCCTCCCACACCACCTGCCTTTTGCCTCACCCACATCTACATGCCTCTGAACTTGAAGACGATGCTGCCCGTGGCGTGCATTCCACGCAGGCAGGGAAAGAACCTTCACTCACCCCTGCAGCCCCGCAGCACTCTGGACGTCCTGAAGGAGCCTCACCAAACGACAAGTCTCCATTCTTATAAATGCATGTGGGCCCTAAAAGGGTGCCCCTGCTCCGAGCATGGATCAATAATCTCACCCTCCTAAGGAAGATTTCTCTACACAAATAAAGCAGCCCTATCAACATTTCTGATCACTAAACTGGTGTATCCAATCCCTCCCTGACCTGTGTCAGGATTCGCCCTCGAGGGTTCAGATGGGACGGACCAGAAAGAGGAGCCTAGGAGAGTAAGGGCTGCAAAGGAGCAACATATGGTCCACGGATTTTGGGTTAACGACAACTAAAAGCTACAAAAGTAATTTAGAGTCTGAGTTTGAAATTTCAGGCATTGTAAGCAGTAGCATCTACCCATGACACCCGCAGACACCCTCCCACCTCTTCCCCCACCTGCGGCCATGCATAGCCTGCCCTGCCTTCCGCTGTCTTAACACATATTCCCACTGCCACCTGTGGGCCCCCAATTTTCTGAAGCATATACTCCTACAAGCAAAAATGTCTAAGCACACGGGTCATGTACATTTATTAATTATAAATTATATACATATCTATGGTAATAGTACATTGTACACATAATATACAAAGTTTGAAATAATAAAGTAAAAATAAGTATATGTGCTCTAGTATTTTCTCGCTGCAACCCACTGACCTAGAACACTCTTTCCCTGTTGGTCCACCTAAAAAAAAAACTGTCCTTACACTAAGTCTCAGCCTAAGGTCTATGTCTCAGTCCAGCCGTGCTGCTATAACGAAATACCTTCAATGGCGTCATTTAGAAACAGCAAAACTGTGTTGCTCCCCATTCTGGTGGCTGGGACGTCCAAGATCAAGGTGCCGGCAGATCTGGTGTGTGGTGAGGGCCCATTCTTCATAGATGGCGCCTTCGGTGAGTCCTCGAGTGGTGGCAGGGGTGAAGAAGCTCCTCCAGCCTCTGTTATAAAGGCACTAATCCCACACACGAGGGAGGAGCCTCGTGACCTAGTCCCCTCCTAGAGGCCCCACCGCTCAATACTACCACAGTGGAGTTATGTTTCAACTGAGGAGTTTCGGGGACACACAGACATTCAGACAACAGCATTTGGCCTCCTCCATGAAGTCTCCATTGATTGACCAAAGGACACTGAGTCCTCAGGAAGTCAGGAGACAGCAGGTCTACTCACATCTTCCTCTGTCTCCCTGGTGCGATCGTTAGCCCTGTGTGGCAACCATGGGCACACCTGTCTTCCACCGGTTTGGGGACAGAGCCATGTCTTTATCTAGTGCCTACTGCGTGGACATCCTGAGTGCTCCATAAAAATGCACAGAAGAGGAAAGAGTAGGAGAGGGAAAGGAGGGAGCGAAGGAGGCGTCAGAGCCACCACCTCTGGGCCTGGGGGCCTCACTCTCCTCCCCATCTAAAGCCTTTCTTGAAAAACTGCTTAGTTCAAGACGTGATTGTAAAACCACTCTTACTTGCTAATTGCTTCCACCACACATATTCTATCTTCTCCTTGGTCTCTACGTCCCCAAAAGGTGGGAACTGGGTCTCTCACTGTGCCAGCGCAGGGCACAGTGTCTCACGAGTACACACGTGGCTCATGAGATGCCTTTTACTGAGACTCACTGTGGTAGCTGCCCTGTCCCACCTCATCTGCATACATATGATCTTATCTAATCCTCTCAAAAACCTACGAGGTGGGCAAACAGCTATTTCAGAGAAGGGTGAACTGAGACCTAGAGTCAGTGACCTTCCCCAGGTTGCACGGCCTCCAAGGAACCTGACAGCACAGGGGCCCAGAGGGACGGCTAGAAGGATGACTGGGCAACTGCCCGTGGCAAGCCCTCAGGAAGCTGGGAGGCAGCACGTTTACCCGAATTCTCCCAAGCACACTGCAAGCGATGAGTCACCGCATGGCGGCTGACACACAGGCCAGCGCTTCAGCCTGGACGCTGCCTCCTCGGGGGGTCTAATGGGAGCAGCTCCCTCCACGCAGATGGCAGAACAGAAGCCATTCCCTCAGACACATAAATGCGCCCCGGCTACAAAACTCCAACAGACAAACAAGGTTACAGCAACCAAAGGACGAGGATTCACACGAGAGGGTAATGCCCCAAGAGCCCCATCAGATAACAACTGCTCGGCTTCATTTAAAGTTCAACTTTATCAGAAAACAAATGTCAAGATTTTTCTGGACTAAACTTACTACATATAGCTAGTTGTAACTGTACATAGACAACATTTATTATTTTTACATTACTCTTCAGATGAAAAAATGCAAAATCCCAGGACCTCTCGTTTAGAAGTAAACAATCTTGAATGTCATAGTCAAACACCAATAGGAGGAAAGCTAAGTGTTTTAGGGGCATAATTTTATTAAATTTTTTTTTGTAGAGATAGGGTCTTACTATGCTACCCAGGCTGGTCTCAAACTCCAGCCTTGTGCCTGGCCTAGGGTTCAAGATTTATCTTAATAGCCAAAGTAGCAGAAAAACAAATGTTCAACCAAGCCAACCAACTGCCGACATTTCCTCGAGTCCTGCACACATCATGTCCAGAAGGCCCCTGTCCCCACTAGGAAAGCAGGGACTGTGCTGCAGGAGCAAGCCAGACAGCAAGGTCAAATCAGACAGAAATGAGTCAGCTCTGCACACCTCAGCCAGTAACAAACACAAGAACACAAGGTGGACCTGTCAGGCACCCAAAGCCCCCTGGGTCAATGGCAAGCACCCTCCCAGTGACATCAGAGCCACCACCTCGCTGGGGAAAATGGAGAACCGCCAAGGACTATAGCAGAGGCGTGTGGTGTGCTCCCCCAAAGACACTGAGGGACCCCACTGGCCAGACCACTGGAGGACTGCCACCCCATTAGCAGCCCTCAGCACACTCCATCTCCACTCTGCAGGCCTCATTCCATCTCCAGCCTTTCGGAATCCATCTCCAAGGTCTTGGCACTGCCACAGGTGAGGGCAGGTGTGCACCTGGGACAGAGTGTGGTGCTGATGACAGGCCAGGCGGAGCTGAGAAGGACCCCGTCTACAGTCTCAGCCCAGGGAGATGGGGCACGGCATTGCCAACTGAGCTTCCGCCACCTGCACCTGCAGAGCCCAGGCTCACACACCTAGGCACCTTCTTGAAAGCTTCGGCACAGAACACAAAACTGTGCTATGTTCGGGCTCTGTGTCCCCACCCAAATCTCACCTTGAATTGTAATCCAAATTGTAATCCCCATGTGCTGGGGGAGGGACCTCATGGGAAGGGAACAGATCATGAGAGCGGCTCCCCCGTGCCGTTCTCAGGATAGTGAGTTCCTGCGAGATCTGACGGTTTTATAAGGGGCTTTTCCTTCCTTCGCTCTGCACTTCTCTCTCCTGCTGCCAAGTGAAGCAGGACATGTTTGCTTCCGCTTCCGCCATGACTGTAAGTTTCCCAAGGGCTCCCCAGCCATGTGGAACTGTGAGTCAATTAAACCTCTTTTCTTTACAAATTACCCAGTCTCGGGTATTTCTTCATAGCAGCATGAGAATGGACTAATACATGTGCCCACCAGGTCCTGTGGTGCCCACTCACTGTCCACCAGGCAACGCCGGGGGAGGTGCATCCCCAGCACACACAAGAGCAGGTGAGTGCCTTGTATAATACATGGGGGTCTCCCCACCTGATACACTCAGGTGCCTGTGAACAAAACCACACTGATCATGACCAGGCCTAGAAAAAGTGGTGCCATGCTGCTCCCTCCAGCACGGTAAGCACACTCTATTCCAGCCGTTTCCAACCCCTCAATGAAAGACTGTCTTTATTTAGTTCATCACCACCTAGTGAAGTGATTTTTCATCTCTCTCAAGCTTTAGGAGCAGCAGCCTAAGAGGTCAGGCACTGTGCCCAGTTGTTGCAGCTCTAGAAGGGCTGATGCCTCGGAGGAAAGCAGAAAACTTCAGCACATTTGCAGAGGAAGTGGAGGTCCTCCACAGTCGACACAAGCACGGAGTATGGAGGATCATGAATTTTCTGTCTGCCCATGATGAATTTTCTGTCTGCGTCCTTAGGGGCAAGACTAGCAAAGAGCGTGAGGTCCAACAGGAGTCATTTGAAATGAAGAAAAGCGACTGAACAAGGTATGGTGGGGCTATCCAAACAGCCAGGTGCTGACTCCACCCTCTCCTGGCCCTCATTCTCCATTCCGAGTTCAAGGCTACCGCTAAAGAGGAAGGATAAGGAGGCTGGGGGAAGACCAAGAACAGTCTATGCCCATCATATCCTGTAATTTGCTTAAAAGACATGTTATTAGAATGTTTATTGCCCTGAACCTACCCCAGTAGAATTTGCTTCTACTTTATTTTACTTAACTCGAATTTTAAAAAGCACAAAGGTCTTACCCCACCTACTGAGATCATCCACTGACAGTATGATGTCTGGCCTTCACAAAATTCTAGCAAACAGCAAACTCTTTTCATCGATGACCCAGATGATACAAAGTCAGATTTTCAAAATAAAAAGATAGGAAAGAAAATTTAAACATCGTATCGTTTACTGCCAAATTTGCAAAGGTTTTTTAAATAATATTCGGCATTGACAAGGGTTCAGTCACCCTCTTGTCTGCAGGAATGTAAGTTGCCTCTCCCATTCTGAAAGCCCCATCTGGCAATATTTTTGGAGGACCCTTAAGAGTCTTATACCCCCTAATTTCCCTTTTAAGAATCTACCCAAATAGGCCAGGCGCGGTGGCTCAAGCCTGTAATCCCAGCACTTTGGGAGGCCAAGACGGGCGGATCATGAGGTCAGGAGATCGAGACCATCCTGGCTAACACGGTGAAACCCCGTCTCTACTAAAAAATACAAAAAAACTAGCCGGGCGAGGTGGCGGGCGCCTGTAGTCCCAGCTACTCGGGAGGCTGAGACAGGAGAATGGCGTAAACCCAGGAGGCGGAGCTTGCAGTGAGATGAGATCCGGCCACTGCACTCCAGCCTGGGCGACAGAGCGAGACTCCGTCTCAAAAAAAAAAAAAAAAAAAACCAACCCAAAAAAAAAAAAAAAAAGTTCAGGCCAAGCACAGTGGCTCACGCCTATAATCCTAGCACCCTGGGAGGCCAAGGCGGGAAGATTGCTTCAGCTCAGGAGTTTGAGACCAGCCTGGGCAACATGGTGAAACCCAGTCTCTACCAAAATAAAAAAGCAAGTGTGGCAGCATCTGTAGTCCCAGCTACTTGGGAGGCTGAGGGAAGAGGATGCCACGAGCCTGGGAAACATCAGTTGCAATGAGCCGAGATCACACCACTCTCCAGCCTGGACAACAGAGCAAGACTCCATCTCCATTTTTTTTAAATTATAAAGTTATGTAATAAATTTTTTTAAAAAAATGTTTAAAGATGTTCAATGCAATCATATTTATAACAGAGAAAACTGGTAACAGCCTCGATGTCCTAAAACTGGTTTTAAAAAAATAACAATATAACCATAGAATAGAATGTTCTACAGTCCAGAAGTGGGATTTTGGAGAATATTTAAATCACATGAAAACTGTTCATGAAAGAATGCTAAGCTTCTTAAAAAGTACATAAATTACTTTCTAATTAATCAATAAACCTGGAATCTACTAACCTACTAATCATCTCTAGCAGTGACATCATAGATAATTTCAGGGATTTTTATTTTCTTCCTTTTTTCCCTATTTCCTAATTCTCTTCAGTACACATGTAATCAGCAAAAGACGACGTTATTTGTTCCACAGATACCGCCAGGAGCAGCTACCCAAAGACAGGCCTCGCAGCTTGGGTCCTGACAATGTGCTGCTGCTGAGAGCTGTGGACAGAGCAGACAGGGCCCGGACCAGGACAGTCTCTCTAGAGGTCTTCACCTCCTCAAACATAACTTGACCAGCCCCATGCCAGGCTAGCCTGCAGATCAAATGTCACAAAGGCTTAGAAATGCCCTGCAACATGTGGGACGCTCGGTAGTATCTGCACAGGGGTCAGCATCCATCCCAGCGGCTGGGGGTGGCTCCAGAGCTGTGAGGGACACGCTTTCCTGCCTGTTACTGTGGACCAGTCTGCAAAGAGCTGACTGTCCTGCTAGACTCATGATACGTGCATCTCTTGGGTACTCCCTTTAGGTCCCACAATCTCGAAGATTTAGCTTGTCCAAGGTAGACAACATTTCATAGGATGTACAAGTCAATACGCATGATTCATTTACCTATACCCCATGGAGCAAAACAGAGACTCGGCCGGGCGCAGTGGCTCACACCTATAATCCCAGCACTTCGGGAGGCTGAGGCCAGCAGATCACTTGAGGTAATGAGTGTGAAACCAGCTTGGCCACCATGACGAAACCCCGTCTCTACTAAAATACAAAAAATAGCTAGGTGTAGGGGTGCATGCCTGTAATCCCAGCTACTCGATTTAGGAGGCACAAGAATCGCTTGAACGTGGGAGGCAGAGGTTGCAATGAGCTGAGATGGATTGCACCACTGTACTCCAGCCTGGGTAATAAAGGGAGACTCTATCTAAGAAAAAAAAAAAGGAGACTCTTAAAGATGGGATAACTTTTTTTCATTTTTAAAGAAACTGTAGGCCACGTGCGGTGGCTCACGTTTGTAATCCCAGCACTTTGGGAGGCCGAGGGGGGCAGATCATGAGGTCAGGAGATCGACACCATCCTGGCTAATAGGGTCAAACCCTGTCTCTACTAAAAATACAAAAAAATTAGGCAAGAGTGGTGTCACACGCATGTAATCCCAGCTACTCGGGAGGCTGAGGCAGGAGAATGGCATGAACCCGGGAGGCAGAGCTTGCAGTGAGCCGAGATTGTGCCACAGAACTCTAGCCTGCGCAAGAGAGTGAGACTCCGTCTCAAAAAAAAAAAACCATAAAGAAAGAAACTATAGCGCTCTTTGTCCTGGGATGAACTGGATCCTCCCCAGTGAAGAGACAGCTGGCAGGGCATTACCAGCACACACCCCCAGACCCAGGCGGTTAGCTGCTCCCAGGAACCGGGCAGTCACACTCCACCAGGCTACATCCCGAGGTGCCACGGGGAGGCTGAGGGAAGTGGTTTTAAGGACCAGTGCAGAAGAAATATCTGGCAATACCAACACTCCTACTGATTGTTGCTTTGTCTTTCTCTCAAGGAACTCAAGGGATACGGTGGGTAGAGACAAAGTTGCCATGGTCCAGTCCTCAAAACCGAGGCTCTTGCCACAGGCAAGACGGGCAGAGAGCAGAGATTCGGGTTAAAAACGGGAGGGAGTTGGAGAGGGAGGTCCACAGCGGAGAGGCAAGAAGGACGAAACCCTGAACCTGCCAGCTGGATAGAGTCCCAGTGGGACCTGTATGGGAAGAAGAGGAGAATGGTACCCTGCCAGCAAGTGGTCCCAGATGAAGAATTCCTGACCCAGGCCCCACCTCATTTAGGTCCAGAGGCAGATCCCAGAACCTGGAGACATACTGCCTAAGCTGACCCACCCTTTACTCACACGGTGGCTGACTCTGGGCAATGTCTTGACGTCTCTGTAACATGGGGATGGCAGGAGGACCCACGTCACAGGGCCGCTGTGAGGATTAGATTAGTGAATCAGTGCATGGCAGCCCTCAGAACAGATCCTGGCACACAGGAGAGGCTACAGGAGCACTTGGAGCTGCTGTTATTATTATCTGCCCACGTGCCCTGGTTACAGGTCAGGAAGCCCTTCGGAAAGCAGCCTGGCCTCCTACAGCCTCTCCAGCGTCTGCCTTCGGAAGCAGAGACTTTCCAACGGAAGTTCCCTTGCAGCTCTGTGCACAGGTTGCTGGTCCCGCGGGCCACGGACTCAGAACAATGCCTGGCTGTGCATTGGCAGCCCAGCCCTCTTCTGGAGAATCCCAGCAGCCAGGCGGCAGCACACAGGAAGCCACACAATGTGGCAGAAAGCCCGCCCTTCTACAAACCCCAGAGGCAGGAAGTCGAAGCACATCTGCACAAAGTGTCCTCCTGGCACCTGGTGTGGAGGACGGCTAGCCAGGGTGAGTAGGAAGGATCTCTTTCTCTCAAGGCCTACCTTTGGGAGATTCTCTAGGTCCTCTTAGGAACAGAGCAGATGAGGGCACACACACGTCACTCACACCCACCCCCTTCCCTACCTTAACTCAGTCGTCCAGTCCCCAAGTCCCATCCACAAAGAGAAGAGCAAATCATTTGGCAGGGGACCCTGGTATGAGGCGGCTTTGTAACACGAGCCGTGTGTCCGCAAACAACTAGGGCAAGATCATTAAGTTCATTACACCTGTCACTCTGCCAGCTGAGCTTCCAAATTGCCCAGATGAAAGTACATTATGCCCAAGGAGTGCCACCCAGGCCCTCCCAGGCCAGTACAGGCTTATCTATCGCAGACAATTTGTTCTCAGTGTCTGCACCTGCAGAAATAACACAACTGTAAACAGCCTGAAACTTGGCTTTGAGATACTTTAGGCCCTGGGCAGCTAAGAACAAAGTTGAGGTCTCCTGGGAAGAAGCTAGGTGCCTGCTTTCCCCGCTCAGAGGAAGAACGGGAGTGTGGACCAGAGGTGGGGCCAACACAGGGGAGAAGGCGGAGCAGCCTAGCAAAATAAAGGACACAGAGTTGCTCCTTGGATTCCACTGCCCTGCAGTAGAGCCAAAAATAAAAGCAAGGCACATCCTTTTCATTTCCGAACCGAGCATTCTAGGCGGCAGGCAGAGGCCCTCTGCGCAGCTGCCTGCACACCAGGCCCATGAGCGGCGCCCAGCCGGCCGGCCGCCGGCTGCAGAGTGCGTTTGCAGTGCAAGCGTGTTGCAGACAGCGGTAATTTATTTATCCCTGTCATGTAACATTAACAATCTGTCTGGAGCTTGGCAAGCACCAACTTGCACTGTCACATAAACTGTCTGACAAACTTAAAGTTTCGTAAATGCTTCTCTGTTTCCAGCAGACAATAAAGCATCCTTTAAAAAAAAAAAAAAAAAAAAAAAGTTGTCATCTTTTCTGTTCCTTTTCTCTCTTCCTCTTCCAAAAAAAAAAAAGGAAGAAAAAGAAAAAAAGCCAACAACAAAAGAACCCATGCAAACAGAAATGATCCCTCAGCAGGACTCTTAACCCTGAACCGCTCGACATTTTTCCGATGCCAAGTAAATGAGTAAATAAATGGATGGGGGGAGTGACGTTGTAGGAGACGGTTGAGAAGGGGGTGCAGAGGAAAATCTGCAAAACAAAAGTACAGTCATTAAAAATTAATAAAGGGTGTGGACATCCAGACCCCACCCCCGTCTGCTCATGGGGATTGAGCCAGGCGTTCTGTGTCCTCGTTAAGTGGAGTCTGGCAGGCTGCCGGAGTGTTAGTGGGTTCTGGGAATGCCAATATATTAACCAGAGGACTTTTTGCATACCCTTTAGAGTTTTTATTCTAGAAAAGTCAACCATTTGGCACAGTGCAGCATTATTTTTGTCCGGGAAAGCTCGCAGCTGCCAATCAAGGGAGAAATTATATCTATGTTCTTTGTAATCTCCAAGACCTATCTGGAAAACAAGCTTGGTGGAAAGAAAAGTCTTCACAAAAACAGCTTAAAAGGCCAAAGTACCATTTTTAGTGGGAACTCAAAGAAAAGCAACCCATTCTTAAATCACACGGATATGTGACAACACAGACATCATTTTCAATTCCTCCTGTGATGGAAAAAAAAAAGACATTAACTGGAAATTCAAACCCAATATTTTCAGAGTGATTGATAGCACAGGTACTAGCTTCAGTCCTTTCCTTGCCTAACAACGAAGCAAACAATGCCCCCAAAAAAAATCTCCCTAAAAAGTGGCAGGTCTTGTGGCCTAAATTTTCAAATAGGCAGAACCTTTGCATGTCTATTTTGAAACTTAAGATTCACCTCCCATGCACACCCATAATATAGGTCAAGATGTAATTCTAGACTAACACAGTTCATGTAGGCAGAACGTCTCTTTGACATCAGAAAATAATGGCTTCCAGGAGATTTTTTTTCTGAGACCTAAAAAAAGGAAGACACAGAGGAAGATACGGAAGGAGACAGAGAGGAAGGAAGGAAGGAAAGAATAATTTTGGACTACATAGCGATTTTGCCGCTATCCATGTGCCCCTAGGCATTCCGTTAAATATTTCCAAAAATTTTTCCAGGTTAAAATAGTATGCTCTTCTTTTACACTGTTTTATCACTTCTTGAGTGATAACTTATTTTTCCTTCTCTATTAACTCTTACACAGAAAGGACACATCATAGAGACTGGATAAGCCCAGATTCCAAAGAAAGATGAGAAGAAACATGGCAAGGACTACCAGAAAGATCAGAGCAGTCTACAATTGCAAGAATCCTGCCCGGAGCCCTGAGGTGGCTTTGGTTTTACGTGATGACGTAGAGCAGTCACCTCCCACACACCAGCACAAGGAGACTTTATGCTGGCTACATGCAAAGAGGTCAGGAGCTCAGGGGTCTCCGCTGGACTGCCTGCCAGAAACTACCCACAAGGAGCAAAAGTGACTCTCCTCTGACGGTGTTTCCCTATCAGACAGGGAGGTTACCCCTGCGGCAGCCCAGAGGAAAAACAGAGCGTCCCAGGAGCTGTGAGGCTGATCTGCCAGGCTGCTAAGTCAACCAAGACTACAGCACAGTCCCAAACTGTAAACACCTCTGCAGACGGGCCCTTGCTCTCCGCGTGCCAGGCAAGAAAACTATTCTTAGAACACTGTCAGCAGTTGGGGGAAAATAAATATTTGTCTATGTATGTATATATTCCAGTGGGAGTGGGGTGGGGTGGAGGAGTCTCAAATAATGTCCCAACAAATGGGCACAAAATCCCTTAATAAGCAGCTGGCACTGGCTGTGTTCCACTGCAGGGCTGTGGTCTTGCAATCCAAGCCCACGAGAGGATTCAAGAGGCAGCCCTGAAAACCTGCTGGGAAGAGTCTTCTCCAATGTAAATACAAACCTACACGAACCAGGACCATGGCCAACAATGGCAAGCCCTTCCAAGGGTAACAGCAGAACGTTAAGAAATTAGAGAGGTCTTTTAAAACAAGGGAGGAAGGTAGCTGCAATTCCATTACAGCAAATCCCTTACTGGCATTTACATTCCCAGCCCTAATTCCTAACAGTGTGTTCAATGTCAATAGCAAAATGAAGCTCTTAAAAGAATTAAGCTTTCAAAGATCATAAGGAAGTTAGCCCCCTGTTTTAAAAAGCACTGCTTAGAAAGGTCCATCAAATAACATTTCAAGGGTTGATGGGAAACCAAGTATAATTCAATAAATATACATGGGTAATACTCAGATGTCCTCATTTGTCTATGTAATGACTCAGATTTGACACTACGATCCTTAACTGAACACAAAGACTGTATTCCAGAACTGTGCAGAGTACAAAGGCAGAGTTACAGCTGACAATACACTCGAGTTAAAGATTAGAAAAGACAATACTCATACACAGAATTCAGACATGACTTGATGCAATGGCAGTCTCCCTGTGCAGACTTTGCAGAACCTTCTCTGTCATTCAATACTCAGTCCTGAAACTCTAGGGCAGATACAGAGAGGAGGATGCCATTCTTGGCTAGCCAAACCGGCAGAAAGGGCCGTTTTTAAAGGGACGCTTCCCAGCACTAGCCCTTTGAGAAGGCACCAATCCCTATACCAGCCACAGGACCCTCTTTTTGAGAGTCAATGCTGCTCACCATCTCTATCCACCTCTACTGCAAATAACTTCCTAATACAAGCGCTCAGAACCCACATTCTGTACGGCTACTCTTACCTCACATCCCACAATGCCTAACTCATAGTAGGCCCTCAATAAATACGTATTGCAAGGATAATTAACATCTAGAAAGCAGCGCTGGTCCAGGGATGAGAAGATGCCAAAATAATTAGAAAAGAGAAAAAGAGAAGGGAACAGACCAGGACACAGAGAAAAAGAAAAGAAGTAAATCAAAATTATCCAATTCTAGCTAATTAAAAAATTTCGGGGGGGAAATAAAAATTACGCTAGTTCATGTGGCTAAGGGCACACAGCAATCGTTCCTGTGCCGGGCAGAGCTAAGGAGCCCTGCTTGCTTTAAAGAGCTTCTAGCTGCCCTGACTGGCGACGAGGTGTCCCTCCAGGTAGGTGACCCAAGAACACGGTGCCCTCGGATGCGCCTTCTCCCGGTGCCGCCCACCCACCACGCGTCCCTGTCGTCCTGAAAACCTCTGCCTCATCGGGAAACCCCCTCCTTTTCCAATTTAAAAAAAAAAAAGTTTAAAAACAAGCAAATGCCCTCTCCGCCACGACAGCGATTTAACCTAAGCCGAGCCCACTGTCTTCCACCGGTGTACTCACAGGGCGCGCCCCCAGGCCCACCGGGCAGGGGTCCCGAGGAAGCCTCCTAAAGGCTGCGCAGGGCAGACCCCTTCACAAAGACAAGTGCCGGGCCGGGCTGGGTGCTCGTCGCTTCCTGTTTATTCCACGGTGAGGGGCAGAAAGAAATTCAACACACGCCTGCTTCCTCCGGGGCTCTGAGACCCAGCCTAAGTGCAACAGCAGCCGCCCGAGACAATCGACTTCCCAGCCAATGCCGGGAGCTCCGGGCGGTCCCGCGACCGACGTCAACGCGCGCGGGGGGACCCGGGGGGACCCGGGGGGACGCCGGGTGAAGCGGGCCCGAGGGGTCGGCGGGGAGCGCGCGGTGCAGGATGCGGGACTGAGGGGCTGCGGGGCTTGGCCCGCCCCTCCTTCCCGCAAACTCCCCGGCCAGGTCCTGCAAGATCTTCCCGCTTCCCGCTGACCTCCAGTCCCCGCCCGCCGCGGCTCGCCGAGGCCTAGGGGCTCCGAGACACTTGGGGCTGCCACCCGCGCGCCCATCCTGGGCTCCAGGCGGTGCAGAATTCACTCTTGCAACCGCGGGTCACCCGCGCCCCAGGGCACCGGGAATCAGAAAACTGGGTGGGGGTCGGCGAGGTCCCTCCACCGGCGCAACCCCGCCCGCGGGCCAGCGCCGGACCCCCGCCGTGCCCACGGACGAGCCCACCCGGACGCAGCCTCACAGACCTCGCGCGCTCGGCGCCCGGCTGCTCCCTCCGGCCCCCGCCGACGGCGCAGGCTCCC
>NW_016806694.1:629952-651979 GCF_001698545.2 Rhinopithecus bieti
CGGAGGCCGCGGGACCCCGGGCTGCACTCCCGCCCAGGGCTCGGGCCCGCGTGGCGCGCGCCCACCGCCGGCCGCACGGGGAACTCCAAGTCGAGCGCGGAGTCCGCGGCAGGGGTGCCCGGAGGAGCCGGCTTGCCGCCCGCAGGCCGGGGGCTGTCTCGGGAGGCTGAGGGCGCGTTCGAGCACAGACTACCTCGCGGACTGCGTGTGCACCACGGGCCTCGGGACCTCGGGCAGCCAGCCGCCTTGAGATGCGTAGTCGGGCTGCAGGACACTTAGTAGGACGGGCCAGTGCTCCGGGAGTCTTGCGGAGCTTGAGGCGCCTCCGGACCCCACCTGGTCGCCCTCTTAGTATCTCGTCCTCTTTAAAGGAAATGGCTCCTACCCAGAAGGTCAGATGGAATCTTCGCGCTGTGACCCTTTCTCCTTGAAGGACCTACATCTGTGAAGACCATTTGAGACTTGACCTCCTCCACCTGAGTGCGGACAATATGCCATTTTGTTCAGAAGTACACGGATTGCCCCCACCCAACCCTACCATGTTTGATGGGGGATTGGTTACAGCCAGAGCATATGGGCATTTTAACCCAATTTTATTATAGTCACCAAAATTAACCCCCTGCAGACATAGCAAAACACTCCACTAAGCAGGGGTTTCAGGCTGGGTTGAAGACAGATGCAGCTGATTAAAGGAGTGAACGTTTTCAACTGTCCCCACGCCCCCAAAAAGGTTGTCCAGCTCATATTTCCATAATATCAGAGAAATTAACTTTTGAAACCTACGTTTTGTCTAATTTGTCAGTGACTTTTTACTTAGTGAAATGTTGGCGGAATTCAGCTTCCCTTAAGCCCTCAGCTCTCAGCTGTGGTGGTAATTGCCGCTAGCCTTTGATCAGTGCTCACAGGTGATGTAATAACAACTACCATTCATGGAGAGCTCTGTGCTAAGCGCTTTACATGGATTGTCTGATTGAGTCCTCACAATAACTGGGAGCTATTACTTCTCCATTTTACACATGAGGAAGTTGAGGCTAGAAGGATTTACTAATTTGTCCTCAGACCACAAAGAGATGGTTTTACATCCCTAACTAGCTGCACAGAAAGCTGGGAGCTGAACCAGCATGCCATACCGCCACCTACCTACAGCAGCGCTGACAGAAGTTCTTCAGCTCAGCCAGCAAACCAGCCAGCATCTGCCCTGTGCCCGGCACTGAGCCCGCTCCAGCTGGAAATGCCCAGATCCTGGTCTAATTGAGAAGCTTGTAGCAGGGGAACTTTGAACCTGGCTGCCTGAGTAAACTTTTTAAATGAGCAATAAGCTGATAAGTGCTTCACACAGGTTATCCTAATCTGACAAGCATGTACCTAGTTTATATTTAATGTCCACAAATGCGAAACTCACATGCTTTGGGGTTGGAGAAACTGCTCTTGCCCTCTTCAGGTAGAAAAGAAATGACTTTTCCATCTAAACACCCCATGGACAATGAAGAAGAAAGTTTTTTCCAAAACCACAAAACAATGTCTTCTATTTCATTGGCACATAATTTCTCTGTGTCTGACTTAACCCCGTTAAATCGAGGCTGAATTTTAAAATCATAATCTCAATTTCTACCGTTTGTGATGAATCTCAATCTCATGTTGCCCTTTCTTGTTGCTTTGTTTATAAATAGAAACTGCAGCTCTGTATTTCTATTTCTAGAAAATATGGGAGGGACCTGTCCCTGTGTTTTCTTTTTTTTTTTTTTGAGGTGGCGTCTCGCTCTGCCACCCAGGCTGGAATGCAATGGTGCGACCTCAGCTCACTGCAAGCTCCGCCTCCCGGGTTCACACCATTCTTCTGCCTCAGCCTCCCGAGTAGCTGGGACCACAGGTGCCCGCCACCACACCCGGATAATTTTTTGTATTTTTAATAGAGACGGGGTTTGACCGTGTTAGCCTGGATGGTCTCGATCTCCTGACCTTGTGATCTGCCAACCTCAGCCTCCCAAAGTGCTGGGATTACAGGCGTGAGCCACTGCACCTGGCCTGTCCCTGTGTTTTCTACTCAGTCCTCCCTGTATTTGTTTTCCACCTCAGCTCTTCCCTCGCACACCGTTCCAGACACACACACTCTCCCTATAGCAATGGAAGAGTTCGAGGTACTTAGATGCATGTTTGCTCTCTGTAAAATGCAGCACAATTCTTTATCGGCTTCATCCTGACCATTCACTCCTTCCAAGGGCCCAGATCGAAGCTCAGGAGAGTAGAGACTTTGTTTTGCTCCGTTGGTGGAGAACTCGGACCCCAATGCACAGAACAGTGCCTGACACGAGGGGCTCAAAGGGTTTTTTGGAATGAATGGCACCTTAGGATTGGGATAGACGAGTAAACAATATTGAGGTAAACATTACTAAAATTGGGTGGAAATCAACTGAAATTGGCTTCAAAGAGTGGGAGGTGAAAAAGATTCTTTTTCACTGTCAATCCCTTGCAGCCTATCTCATGTCAATTATACCCTGGCCATACTTAGTCCATAGAAGTTTGCTAGTCAGTCATCTAAGGAGACATAGAAAAGGGAAACATGAGCGAATGTTGAGAAAAAGTGAATTTGAGGGCCAAGTGACCTCAAGTTGAATGTGAATCTGAGAATACAATTTTGTTTCTTGGATCTCATGCATAACATTTAGATGGAATTTATCCAAAATGATTCATCCTATTCTTTGTACTCTTTAATTTAACTGAGAAATAGAAGGAAATGAGAAAGATAAGTTTCATGTGGGTAATTCTGGTCCTGGAGAAGTGGGAGCCCCGCTCTAGATTCTCAGGACCAGAATCTACGACAAGCAGCACCCAGACCAAGGGTTCTGTCCCTGAGCCTTGATGACGTCTCCTGTGCGTTTTGCCCCAACACGCAGCATCGCCACACCTCAGCATCTCTCTGCACACTGGAGGTAATAGTTCCTACTTCATGGGGTCTTCTGTGACACTGGCCATGTCCCCATCTGCATACCCATCCCCTCCCTGGGATCCTGTGGCCCCCGCTGCTCTGGGACCCAACCTCGTTTACTTCCTTTGGGATTAGGTTGAAAATCACACAGGATGGAAAGAGAAGTGTTCTGCAGGCAACCTCTGCTCTCAGCCTCACTGCACGACTTTCTCCTTGAGCAAAAGCCATAGCACCTGCTCTCTCCTTAGGGGCCGGGGAGTAAAGACAAAGGGAAAACACAGCAAGAAAGAAAGAACTGTGTGACCTCGAAGACGATCCAGCCAGACATATCTGTGTATGGTATCTACACATTACATCAGTGAAAAATGATGATGCCTCCTGGGCTGTGACACAGGTACTGTCAGATCTCTCACAAATATTACGGTACCTAAAGGTTCTCCAGCCCTGCACAGACCTGCCGCATCTCAGTCTTTACAGCCACAGCACTAACTGTCCTGTTGCCAAGGTGGCCCCCAAGTCCCCTGTACCCCACAGAACATCCCAGGGTGGCTGAGTCTTCCCTGAGCTCTGGGTCTCTGAGGCTGCAGTGACGGCAGCTGGCGTGAGGTGGCCTCTGAGGCCTCCCTTCTGAGTTCTCCATTTCTCCCTGACTCACAGTTCAGTCGGCTTCCTACTGGGATATAAATTGCCAGCTAGTTAAGTGTTGAGCAAGGTACCTGGCCCAAAAGGTAAATAAGTAAATGTTTATTTACTTTTCAATAAATCTTAACTTCCTTCGGTCCTTTTCACTGCCTTACAAGCAAGGACAAGCTCTAGTGACTTTACACTATGTCCGCTGAGCCCTGCAGGTCCCATGCTTCCCAGAATTCCTTCCCTGCAAGGTTCCAGGTCCAGTTGGCTACAGAGAAAGTTGTGTGAGACTTGGAAGGAGGAAGGCAAGTCACCCTCTGCAGCATCTTGTGGGGTTCCAGGTGCGGTGAAGCCCTCAGGCCTCCTTTACCTGAGGTCCCCTTGTCCCCACTGGGCCTCCCCCCGAAGCATCCCCAGTCCCGGGTGAGGAATGTGAGAAGGGCACCTGTGGAGAAGGACACCCTCCTTGTCCTCAGGTCACCGGCATCCCTGAGGTTGACGAAGCATGAGACGTCCCGGGCTGCCCTGTCCTCATGGGCTCCAGGTGTCCCTGTGAGTGCAGTTTGTCCTTACTCTGCCTGTGGGCCTGCCAGTCCCAGGGCCACGGCCTCCCACGGCTTCTCACCAGCCACAGCGACCTATCATAAATCCCTGGTCCCAGGCTGCTTTCAGAGGCTCCACTTTTTCATCAAACATTGAGAGAGGCAGGATCATGTGCCTCTGCATCTCCCTGTCCCGCTGAAGAGGGGTCATTTGTAGAGAGCATAGCAATGTGGCTTTTCTTACGGGAACGCGCTCCATAAGAAAAGGGCGAATTCCTTGAAAAGTTCCCTTACGGAAGAAGATACTTAAGTAGCCAACAAACATGGGAAGAGGCGCTCAGTTTGCACTGAACTCACGAAATAGCACACCCACTAGAATGGCTGAGGTTGAAAACAGTGACAATTGGAAACATTCACCAGGGCAAGGAGTCAGTAGAACCTGCATCCCAGCAATTCTCCTCCTACAAAGGCACAAGAGGACTGAGGGCAGACGTCCTACAAATGGCACCCACAAGGAACTTCATGCTGACTTGCTCAAATGCAAGAGAAAAAAACTGGAAGTAACCCGAATGTCCATTAGGGGATAAAAAATAAATAAATTTTGGTACTCCCATATAATGGAAGATTACAGAGTAGTTTAAAAACTATGAAACTAACGAGCAGTGATGTTGAGCTTTTTAAAATATGCTTGTTGGCCACGCGTGTCTTCTTTTGAGAAGTGTCTGTTCCTGTCCTTTGCCCAGTTTTTAATTGGGTTACTTATTTTTTTCTTGTAAATTTGCCATTATCCTCAGCAAACTAACGCGGGAACAGAAAACCAAACACCTCATGTTCTCACTTATACGTGGGAGCTGAACAATGAGAACACATAGACACAGGGAGGGGAATGACATACACACTGGGGTCTGTCGGGAGAGTGGGGGCGGGGGTGGTGGGAACAGCCTCGGGTTAAATAGCTAATGCATGCCGGGATTAATACCTAGGTGACGGGTTGATGGGTGCAGCAAACCACCATGGCACACGTTTACCTATGTAACAAACATGCATGTCCTACACACGGACCCCAGAACTTAAAATAAAATAATTTTTTTTTAAACCTGTGAAACTGCTGGCATACACAACATGGATAAATGTCACAAAAACTTATTTGAGTGACAGAATTCAGGTGCAAAAGAATAGTAACATATGTTTGTGTTTGTGTGATGTTCCAAAACAGGAGATGCTAACTGACGAAGAAGGAAGTTCAATCTGTGGCCACTCGGGATGGTAGTGGGTGGGAAGGGGCAAGAGAGCCTCTGGGGGAGAGGGACGTGATCTGTCTTCATCTAGTGTGGTTGCAGGGGTATATGCAGATGTAAAAATTCACTAACTGTATGTGAACTTCATATACATTTATATTATACACCACGTTTTTAAGGTTTTGCAAAAAGGGAACTCTTGGATGTGGGAGGACTTTGTAAGGTGGGGTCACTCAGCAGCAGAGTCAGCTCTCTCAGGCGGGGAAAAGCAGAGAGGCAGTCTGCCCACTGGATGAGACTCCCCAGACACCTCACAGGCCTCCCTCCCTCCACAGGGAAGGGCTCAGCTCACGCCCCTGGGCTGAATGAAGTGCCGCTGAGGAGGGCCTGAAGCTCATAGTCCGCAGACACTCACACTGCACTGAGGCTTTAAACCGCATGTTTCCACTCCATTCCTTGACACACCTTTGGAAGCTGCCTGTGGCATTCTTTAACCTCGTTCCACCTGGAAAGGTGGGGACACATAGTGAGACTTTAGGCCTGAGTCACAGATTCTGCCTCAGGAATTTCTCTGCTCTGTCCAGTTCAGCCTGCAAGACTTAAGAACCTCATGTTCCGTTTAAGGTGTGAACTATTTGTTGGGCAGTCCGTTAGATGGCAATGATTAAATTAAATGCTTGAAGTAAAAAGGGTAAAGTGCTGTTGGTGGGAGTGTACATTAGTTCAGCCATCGTGGAAGACAGAGTGGTGATTGCTCAAAGACCTAAAGACAGAAATACCATTCAACCCAGCAATCCCATTACTGGGCATGTACACAAGGGACTATAAATCATTCTATTATGGCCGGGCGCGGTGGCTCAAGCCTGTAATCCCAGCACTTTGGGAGGCCGAGACGGGCGGATCACGAGGTCAGGAGATCGAGACCATCCTGGCTAAAACGGTGAAACCCCATCTCTACTAAAAAATACAAAAAACTAGCTGGGCGAGGTGGCGGCGCCTGTAGTCCCAGCTACTCGGCAGGCTGAGGCAGGAGAATGGAGTAAACCCGAGAGGCGGAGCTTGCAGTGAGCTGAGATCCGGCCACTGCACTCCAGCCCGGGCCACAGAGCGAGACTGCGTCTCAAAAAAAAAAAAAAAAAAAAAAAATTCATTCTATTATGAAGACACATACATATGTATGTTCACTGCAGCACCATTCATAATAGCAAAGACATGGAGTCAACCTAAATGCCCATCAGTGGTAGACTGGACGAAGGAAATGTGGTGCATACACACCACGGAATACTGTGCAGCCATAAAAAAGAAAGAGATCATGTCCTTTGGGGATGTGGATGGAGCTGGAGGCCATCATCCTTAGAAAACTAACACAGAAACAGGAAACCAAATGCTGAATGTTCCCACTTATACGTCGAAGCTCAATGATGAGCACACATGGACACATGGACACATGGACACAAAGACACATGGAGGGGAACAGCACACACGGACACACGGACACACGGACACATGGAGGGGAACAGCACACACGGACACACGGACACACAGACACATGGACACACGGACACACGGACACACGGACACATGGACACACGGACACACGGACACACGGACACATGGAGGGGAACAGCGCACACGGACACACGGACACATGGACACATGGACACAGGGAGGGGAACAGCACACACGGACACACGGACACACGGACACATGGACACACGGACACACGGACACACGGACACATGGACACACGGACACACGGACACATGGAGGGGAGCAGCACACACGGACACACGGACACACGGACACACGGACACATGGACACACGGACACACGGACACACGGACACATGGAGGGGAGCAGCACACACGGACACACGGACACATGGAGGGGAGCAGCACACACGGACACACGGACACATGGAGGGGAGCAGCACACACGGACACACGGACACACGGACACACGGACACACGGACACACGGACACACGGACACATGGAGGGGAACAGCACACACGGACACACGGACACACGGACACATGGACACACGGACACACGGACACACGGACACATGGAGGGGAGCAGCACACACGGACACACGGACACATGGAGGGGAGCAGCACACACGGACACACGGACACACGGACACATGGAGGGGAGCAGCACACACGGACACACGGACACACGGACACATGGAGGGGAACAGCACACACGGACACACGGACACACGGACACATGGAGGGGAACAGCACACACGGACACACGGACACACGGACACATGGAGGGGAACAGCACACACGGACACACGGACACACGGACACATGGAGGGGAACAGCACACACGGACACACGGACACACGGACACATGGAGGGGAACAGCACACACGGACACACGGACACACGGACACATGGAGGGGAACAGCACACACGGACACACGGACACACGGACACATGGAGGGGAACAGCACACACGGACACACGGACACACGGACACATGGAGGGGAACAGCACACACGGACACACGGACACACGGACACATGGAGGGGAACAGCACACACGGACACACGGACACACGGACACATGGAGGGGAACAGCACACACGGACACACGGACACACGGACACATGGAGGGGAACAGCACACACGGACACACGGACACACGGACACATGGAGGGGAACAGCACACACGGACACACGGACACACGGACACATGGAGGGGAACAGCACACACGGACACACGGACACACGGACACATGGAGGGGAACAGCACACACGGACACACGGACACACGGACACATGGACACATGGACACATGGAGGGGAACAGCACACACGGACACACGGACACACGGACACATGGAGGGGAGCAGCACATATGGGGGCCTTTCGGAGCGTGGAGGCTGGGAGGAGGGAGAGGATCAGGAAAAGCAAGGAATACGTGCTCGGCTTAGTATCTGCATCATGAAATAAACTGTACAACAAACCCCCATGACACAAGTTTACCTGTGTAGCAAACATGTACTTGTACCACTAAACCAAAAATAAAAGTTTTGTAAAAGTGTGAAGTGCCTACATAAGTAAATGTGTGGCTATATCACATTTCTTATCAGTGTTGCTGATGTGTGTGCTGATTGTGTCAGTCCGTTCCTGCTGCTAGGACAAAATCCCTTAGATTTTGGTAATTTATAAACAACAGAAATTTACTTCTTACAGTTCTAGAGGTGGGGAAATCCTAGAAAAGGAGAGACATAGACCAGGTGATCTCAGAGGCCCTTTAAGACCTTCCGCTCTTTCATTCAACAAATACTTATGGGGTTCTTACTGTGCACCAGGCCTGCACAATGTGTTGGGATGCAGCTGTGAACCAAAGTCCCTGCTTCACCGGGCTTACGTTTTCATGGGATGTGAACCTCTGGTAGCCAACACAGAAAAAAAAAGAGAGGTTTCAGCAAAGAACTGTTCCCATTTAGAAGTCAGTAGGTGCTCCAGACTGCCTCCGTCCCCACCAGCTTCATCCTACCTTTTCTAGGTAGAATCTCAAATCAGGACCCATGTTTCCAGGACCACAAAGTCTTCACCCACGAAAGACAGAGAACAGCCCAAATGGCCAAGTGTGATTTGGAGAAACAAGTCCTGGAGGAAAGGGTAGGAATCGCATGGCTCGTTCTATCTCAGCGTTTTGGGCAGAAGCCTCCCTTCAATTCACTTGGCCGCTGCGGGCGTGATAAAAACATTGAGAAGCAAGGCCAACGCTCCATCAGGCCAAAACTGTGAAGCAGGCAACTTAGTCTCAGTTAGCTGCCAGCTAATCTCAATTAAACCACAAGCCAATAGCTTGACATTCTTATAAATTTTAGACTCTCAAGGGACGTGCCCTCAAGGGTGAAGCCATCTCAGAAATGTCTCTAGCACCTCCTTGCCAAGCAGTCTTCCACCTATCCTGGAGCTCATGCTTGCCCAGGCAGACAACACTAAATGGGGACCATGCTGAGTTAGGGGAGTTTGTTCCTGCACTGAGCTGAGACCTGGGTTCAGCAGGTGACCTCCTACAGCCCAGATCAGCTGTCCTGTGCGTGCAGAGCCACTGGCGTCCTCTGCACAAGATCACTATTTCAAGCAGCTCTCTCCCACGTTTTCCTTCCCCAAGCAGACAGCTGTGGCACGTCCAACCATTTTTCATGTGCTGTGTCCTTGAGTCCTCTGTCATTCCTCTGGACACTTCCAGACACTTAGAGGATAGTGGCCAACAGTAAGTATAATGCCACACATGTTTTTTTTTCTATTTAGACCAGGTTGGTCACCTCCCTGCCAGGGCAGATAGGGTAGTACAAACTAATATCGCATGAGTTCATTTTAGCCACCTCTCGCAAATTGCCTACAACTTCGTATTTAAAACCCCGAAGTGGCCGGGCTCGGTGGCTCAAGCCTGTAATCCCAGCACTTTGGGAGGCCGAGACGGGCAGATCACGAGGTCAGGAGATCAAGACCATCCTGGCTAACACGGTGAAACCCCGTCTCTTCCAAAAAATACAAAAAATTAGCCGGGCGAGGTGGCGGGCGCCTGTAGTCCCAGCTACTCGGGAGGCTGAGGCAGGAGAATGGCGTGAACCCGGGAGGCGGAGCTTGCAGTGGGCTGAGATCCAGCCACTGCACTCCAGCCTGGGCGACAGAGTGAGACTCCGTCTCAAAAAAAAAAAAAAAACCCCGAAGTTCTGTTTCAACAGGATTCTTTGGAACGCAAGTGGTAAGACACAACTCAAATCGACGCTGAATAAGGGAAAATCTTGGCTCACTTTATCTGTGAAGTTCAAGGGGTGGATGTGGCTTTAGGCAGGTCTGAAGCCCGTTTCGAATGAAGGTTTTGTGGCTTTGTCTGTCTCTCTCCATTCCTGATCTGCTGCCTCAGTTGGGTCTGATTCTCAGCTGGGGCCTCTCCATAGGGCAGCAGTGGCCCCAGGTGCTATCCTGTCTAGTGACCCTGATGAAAGAGTGTGTCTTGCCCAAGACGCCTGGCAGAAAGGTCCTGGGAGAACCCTGGCCTGGGTTGATCCCACGTTCCCCTGAGATTCCAACACCAAAGCAAAAACGCAAGTGGACTAATCGGTTAGGGCCAAGTCCTGGGTCGTCTGCCTGTGTCTTTGGCCTCAGCTCGCAATGTCTTCTGGGTTCAGTAGACTGCTTTACTCTGGGGACAGAGAGGCTTCGAGAAGCTGAGGCCAGAATGCTTCTTGGCAACTGGCTGGCCTTGCAATATAGCCGTGTCCTTTACTAAAAGAAAGGTTTTCTTTCTTTAAAATCTGGGGGCAGGACTTTTCTCGTGCAAACCATTTCAAAACCGTCCTCTGTCCACTACAGTGTGACAGCAGGGTTAGCATGGTGCTATTTGGAAGATTGCATAAAAGCAAGGAGGACGAGGCCCTCTAGGTGTCGGGGCATTGATTCCAGCTGCCCAGGAATTCCAGGAGCTTCCAGAAAGATGTTTCCTGAGGGTTTGTTGTAATCAATGTATAAAGACATTAAGAATAAGAGTAAATCATTGGCTCACAGGCATGAGTAGACTCATGACTTACGTAAAAATTAAACAATTAAACACATAAAGCGTCACAGGTACGGACGACACATCAGTCCCCACACCCCATGAAGCCAGGGTTTTCCAGCAACTGGGGACTTGCCTACAGCAGAAAATCCCTGAGAGAGTCCTCCTCAATTAGGAGGGCGGAGGAGGAGAGAGGCTAAGAAAAGCGTCACAGGCCCAGAGATTAAGTCCTTCCCATATACCACAAAAGAGAAGCCAATTACAGGAAAATTTCATCCTAATGGCCGCCCTGGTTGAATATTATCACTGCTGACTGCGAGTAACTCAGTATTGTGTGAGTTAAGCTCTCTGCTTCACACAGATGAGAATACCCTCTGCCAATGAGCTGTGGCTTTAGGCTGTGTGATCTGTGCAAATGTATTGTAATTAATTGAGCTTTAAAAATTGACTTTGAATGTCTCAAGTCTTGGAAATGGCTGTTGGCTTGGAAAAAGGCATCTTCTGAGAAGGTGATCGAAGGTACTTAACTGACACGAAGCATCTCTAAATTTATTTTGGAGGGGGTAATTTTATTTTAAAAAAAATCTTGGCCGGGCGCGGTGGCTCAGGCCTGTAATCCCAGCACTTTGGGAGGCCGAGACGGGCGGATCACGAGGTCAGGAGATCGAGACCATCCTGGCTAACACGGTGAAACCCCGTCTCTACTAAAAAATACAAAAAACTAGCCGGGCGACGTGGCGGCGCCTGTAGTCCCAGCTACCCGGGAGGCTGAGACAGAGGAATGGCGTGAACCCGGGAGGCGGAGCTTGCAGTGAGCTGAGATCCGGCCACAGCACTCCAGCCTGGGTGACAGAGCGAGACTCCGTCTCAAAAAAAGAAAAAAAATAAAATAAATAAAGTAAATAAAAAATAAAATAAAATAAAATAAATCTTTGTGTTCAAAAGGGATACAATTTACCATTTTAAAACATATTTTAGTGTTAGAACAAAATAAAGAATGGCTTAGTAAAGTTGGAGTTGAGTGAGAACATCAGTGTGAGTTCACACACTCTAAAAGGGTTTCTGATTCTGTCACCGGAGCACCGGCAGCCCCTGCTTCCCTCATTACCTGTGTGCAGCCTGGACTCAGAGGGAAGCCCAAGGCCCTCGGAGAGAGAGCCCTGGATTTCAACCTCCAATTCTCCATTCCACAAACAGTGGCCAAAAATCCTTGGAAAGTGGCTGCTTCCATGGTGAAAACGGGGAAAATCAAGACGGGTCCAGCACATCTTGTGGTTGCCAGAGAAAGTTTTTCAAAATATGTGAGATCTTGCTAAATAAAACAAGGAACCTCCACTGGCCAAAGTGATGTTTTGCACATCAAAAAGGAAGTGCCCGTAAGAGTCCACTGGAGCACAGGAAGCCTTGAAGAGGTTCCAGTAACCCTACAAGAAAGGAGTCAGTCTCAGCTAAACCCAAGGGAACAATCTCAAATGATATGCAGAAAGAAAGATATCATTAGAGTAAGCTGAAAAAAATCAGTGTTCATGTGCTTTGTTCATTTTAAGACAAAATGTGTTTTTTAAGATGTTGGCAATGCAGAGATGAAGCGCTCCAAGCACTAGGGGAAGCACAAGTGTAGAAAATATTAGCTCAGTGAACCCTCATGAACAATTTTGTAAACCAAACTGCCCTTACCATGGGACCCAGCACTCATGCTCTGTGGCGTTTACCCGGCGCACGTGGATGCTTATAGCAGCTTTTTTCATAATTGCAGAAACGTGGAAGCAACTCAGATGTCTTCAGTAGGTGAATGGGTAAATAAACTGTGGTGCATCCCAATATTGGAATATGATTCAGCACCAAAAAGAAATGAGCTATCAAGCCATGAAAAGATAGGGAGGAAATTTAAATGCACGTTATTTGAGTTAAGGAAGACAGTATGAAAAGGCTACACCTGTATGAGTCCAACTCTGTGACACCCTGGAAAAGGCAAAACTATGGAGACAGTAAAAGATCAGGGATTGCCAAGGGTTGGGTGTTGGGGGAGGGATGAATAGATAGAACATAGAGGATTCTTCAGACAGTGAAACTACTCTGTCTGATACTATAATGGTGGATACACACTATTATACAATCATCCAAACCCGTAGAATGTACAACAGCAAGACTGAACCTCCAACTCCTGGGCTCAAGCGATCCTCTGCCTCAGCCTCCCGAGTACCTGAAACTATTGGTGCACACGACCACACCTGGTTAATTTTTCAAAAATTACTATAAAGGCGGGGTCTCACTGTGTTGCCCAGGATATTATCAAACTCCTGGCCTCAAGCCATCCTCCTGCCTCAACCTCCCAAACTGCTGGGAATGCCACCACCCAGGCTCGCCCCTGGTCCTCAGTTGGCAATATAGTATCACTCTTGGCTCATCAGGTGCAACATCAGTATATCACAGTAATGCAAGAGGTTTACAATGCAGAACATGGGGGCTTGGTGAGGGGACATGAGAATCCTCTGCACATTCTATTCAATTTGTCTCAAAATAAAATATATTCATTAAAGTAAAACTACTAATTTCTTATCAACTCACCTCATAAAATGGACTGATGGGAGACTAAGCCAGTATCCTATTAGCAGACAGAATCAGAAATTAAGAGTGGTCCCATGTCAAAGAGGTTTGCCCAAGCATTGCTGATACAGGACTGAAAAGATGACCGTCCTGGCCGTCTCGATGTCAATGTTAGTAATAGTTATTTTATTATGATGTTGAACTCAACATCTATAATGCCATATTTGTTTCTTCAATTATCACGTTTAACCTGTCACAAGCTTAATAACATATACTCTTTAAAAAGATAGTTTGTGGATCAAGAACTCCCAGTTAAGCCTGGTAGATGAGCTGCATGTGTTTGTTGCTCTCCCTTCAAGAAAACTGTTAAAAGGATAAGAATTGAAAAGATACAAACCCACTTGTCGAAGGGAGAAGAGACCAACAGCAGACATAAGATTTCAGAGGATATTTGGAGAATGGAAAGAGCACAGAGCTGACTTAGAAAAGCTCCCGGGCTGGGCGTGGTGGCTCACGCCAGTAATCCCAGCACTTTGGGAGGCCAAGGCAGGTGGATTGCTGGAGGTCAGGAGTTCGAGACCAGCCTGGCCAACATGGCAAAACCCCATCTCTACTAAACACACACACACACACACACACACACACACACACAAATAGCTGGGCATGGTGGCAGGTGGCAGGTACCTGTAATCTCAGCTACTGGGGAGGCTGAGGCTGGAGAATTGCTTGAGCCCGGGAGGTGGACGTTGCAGTGAGCTGAGATCACGCCACTGCACTCCTACCTGGGTGACAGAGTGAGACTCCATCTCTAAAAAAGAAAAAAAAAAAGAAAAGAAAAGCACTGTGAAGATGGATACATATTTAGATCATGGTGTGAGTTGACCCTCCCTGCAAACTCTTGAGAGGCAGCTGGAATGAGGAGACGTGAGATGGGGCAGGAGCTGCTCAGAAAGTGATGTGGTCACTGGGCCCGTTCCCCATGAGCAACCAAGAGACGTCCCCCCACACACTCTCTCTCTCTCTGGAGACCAAGGGTCATCTTCCAGAGATGCAGCTTCCCAGAGGCTCTAGATGAGGGCACCAGTGCTAAAGCAGGAAGACAAAGCACCTGACCGTGAGGCCTTCTGCCCTGCTCTCAATCAGCTCTTCAGCAAACACGTATCGAGTGCAACTTTGTCCCAGGTACTCTTTTAGGGGATTTGATGGTGAACCAAACAGGCAAAGTCTCTGATCTCGTGGAGCCTGCATCCCAGTAGGGCAGACAGGTAATATTAAAAGTGCTGCTATCCCTGGAAGAAATGAAAATAGACAGCGGGACAGAGAGTGCAGGGCCATCTATTACCGGTAGGAAGTCAGGGAGGCATCTTGGAGGAGGTGAATTGAAAGCAGAGACTTGCACGGGGAGGAGAACTTCCAGGATATGGGGACAAAAATTCTGGCCATCAAAGGCCATGAGACAGGTGCACACTGGGCTTGCTCAAGGAGCAGGGAGGAGGCTCGCTGGTGCCAGGCACACAGTGATCCAGAGGAAAGTAGGAAATGAACAGGGAGAGGCCAGTGGGACCCGGGTCCTGCAGGGTTTTAAGATGATGATGAGAACCTGAGACTGGATTCCAAAGGAGATGGGAAGTCACTGGAGGCGTGTGAACACTCGACGTCCTTTCTAAAAGGATCATTTTGGGAGGAGGGAGATGGTGTGGAAGCAGCCAGACTGGTCAGGAGGCTGCCGCAGAGCACCAGCCTCACCACTGGCAGAGCATTGCACGTCACCACCCGCGCCCAGCAGGAGGGAGGCGCGGTCTCCTTGGGCACCAATGAGCAGCCTTGGGGGAAGGAGCTCCACCCACCTGGCATCAGTTGGAAGGCAACAGAGCCCTGATCTGCACCTGCACAGCACAGCCACCAGCATGCTGGACAGCAAAGACCAACACGCAAAACTTCCAAGTTTAAGCTTCTTGAATTTTTAATGTTCAATTATGAAACGGTTCAAACGTGCCAGTAAAAGAATACTATGACATCTATATCCTCAGCCAGATAAATCAGAAACTGATATTTCGCTTTATTTGCTTCACATCTTTTTGTTTAAAAAAAAATGAATGAGGGAACTAATAAAGAAAAGCATAGCTGTAGCTTAAGTCCTTTCTCTCCCTTTCCTCCCAGGTAAACATTACTGTGAAGTTTGTGTGCATTATACCCACTTTGTGCTTTATTACATATTATTACATCTATAAATAATCTATTCAATTGCTTTGTGTCCTCAAAATGACTTAAATGATATTATACAGTATGCATCTTTTGCATCTTGCTTTATTCACTCAATAAAATATATTCGAGGCTGGGTGCAGTGGCTCATGCCTGTAATCCCAGCACTTTGGGAGGCTGAGGTGGGCGGATCCCTTGAGGTCAGGAGTTTGAGCCTCACCTGGCCAACATGGTGAAACCCTGTCTCTACTAAAAACACAAAAATTAGCTAGGCGTGGTGGCATACTCATGTAATCCCAGCTATTTGGGAGGCTGAGGCAGGAGAATCACTTGAACCTGGGAGGCAGAGGTTGCAGTGAGCCGAGATTGCACCTCTGCATCCCAGCCTGAGCGACAAGAGCAGAACTCCATCTCAAAAAAATAAAATAAACTATATACACACACACACACACACACACACACACACACACACACACACACATATATTTTTGAGATATTTCACTCACATGAGGGATGACTTACTTATTTTAGCTGTTGAAGAGAGTGGCATTAAATGAACCAATCTCACTTTTTAGGCATTCTTCTACTGTAATAACAACATCAAACACTCATATAGCATTTGCAGTATGCCAGGTACTATCTAAGCACTTTATTTGCATTAAGTAGTTAAGTCCACAAAATGAACCTATGATACGTGATCTATTATGATAACCCTTTTAGAGATGAGAAAACCAGCTACAGAGAAGTTAAATACATTGCTCCAGGTCGCACAGCTGGTGAATGGCTGAGCTGGAATTTGAATCAAAGAAGTTTGGCTTCAGAATTGCTTTTTTAATCACTGTACTATGCTGAAAAAGAAGTTATTTCCACTATTTCACCATTATACAGAGTGCTATAGTAAACATCCTTGTGCACATCTTCTTGTGTAACTACAGCGATCTCTCTAAGGCAGACAGCCCTAAGTGGAATTGCTGGTTGTAGGATATGTGCATGCTTGGTGTGGCTGGCTGAGTAATGGCCCCCCAAGATGTCCATGTGGTAATCCCTGCAACTTGTTAATATGCTATTTTAGGTGGGGAAAGAGATCCTACAGGTGTGATTAAGTTAAGGATTTGGGGGTGAGGGGGTTATCCTGGGTTATTTGAGTGGGCACAATGTCATCACAAGAGTCCTTATAGGAGGACAGCAAGAGGGTCGGAGTCACAGGAGATGTGATGTTGAAAAGAGGGGTAAAATGGAGAGAGGGAAACAGAAAGAAATTTGAAGATGTTGCATTGCTGGCTTTGAAGATGGAGGAAGGGGCTATGAGCCAAGGAATACAGGAAGCTTCTAGAAGCTGGAAAAGGGAAGGTAGATTCTCCCCTATAACAACCAGAAGGGGCTGGGCGCAGTGGCTCAAGCCTGTAATCCCAGCACTCTGGGAGGCCGAGATGGGCGGATCACGAGGTCAGGAGATCGAGACCATCCTGGCTAACACGGTGAAACCCCATCTCTACTAAAAAATACAAAAACTAGCTGGGCGCAGTGGTGGGCGCCTGTAGTCCCAGCTACTTGGCAGGCTGAGGCAGGAGAATGGCGTAAACCCGGGAGGCGGAGCTTGCAGTGAGCTGAGATCCAGCCACTGCACTCTAGCCTAAGCAACAGAGCGAGACTCTGTCTCAAAAAAAAAAAAAAACAACCAGAAGGAACACAGTCGTGCTCACTCATCTTGGACTTTGGACCTCCAAAATGTAAGACAATAAATGTGTGTTATTTTAAGCTGCCAAGTTTTTGGTAGCTTGTTACAGTAACAATAGCATACTGATACCTCTGGAGTGTGCAACAAGCAGCTGGGCAGTGGGGTGGACGTGCAGGATGTGTGGAGGTGATTCATCCTCATGCAATGCCTGATGAGATCAATTTAAAGAAGCAGTAGGGGCCGTCTCCACTAAAAATACAAAAATTCGCCAGGCGTGGTGGCTTGTGCCTGTGGTCCCAGCGACTTCGGAGGCTGAGGCAGGAGAAGCACTTGAACCTGGAAGGTAGAGGCTGCAGTGAGCCAAGAGTGCACTACTGCACTGGGCGACAGAGTGAGATTCTATCAAAAAAAAAAAAAGAATTACTCTGGATGCTAAGTAAAGAACAGACCTGAGGGCGGTGCAGAAAAGATGAAGAAGAGTGTCCAAGAGTACCCAAATCTGCACCTCCTGAAGAGCAGTGTGAGAGGTCTGACACTTCTTGGAGAAATTGACTCTCTGAAGTAATGAAGTAATCCAGCTACTCACTAAAGAAAATGCCAGCAAATAACAACAACAAGCCCCACAGACAGATGACCAGTACCCAGAGTTGCCACAGTATTTTATCTAAAATGTACAATTTTAACAAAACTCTAAAACATTCAATTTTAACAAAAAGTTAGGAAACATACAAAGAAAAGGAAATCATGGCTCAGACACCAGAAAAAAAGCAGGCAACAGAAATTGTCTGTTAAAAAACTAAAAGAGGCCTGGCACAATGACTCACACCTGTAATCCCAACACTTTGGGTGGCTGAGGTGGGAGGAGGTCAGGAATTGAAGATCATCCTGGACAACATAGTGTGAGCCTGTCCCTACAAAAATAAAAATATTGGCTGGGCACAGTGGTGCTACAGTCCCAGCTAATCTGGAATCTGAAGTGAGAGTATCACTTGAGTATCACAGAAGTTCAAGGCTGCAGTGAGCTATGATCATAACACTGTTCTCCATCTGGAAGACAGAGAGAGACTCTATCTCAAAAAAAAAAAAAAAAAAAAGCAAAGAACTAGAGAGCCCATGCTGAAATAAGTGGAGTATGATGCCATCGTCATATCAAATAGAGAATATCAATAAAGAGATAGAAAAATTTTTGTAAGAAAAGGAACCAAATGGAAATTCTGGAGTCAAAAAGCACAATAACTGAATTTAAAAATTCACTGGAGAGGCTAACCTGGCAGAAGAAAGAATTAGCAGACTTGAAGATAGGTTGATAGTTTATGTACTCTCAAAACCAAAGAGAAAAAAGAATTAATAATTAGTAATTATTAAAAATAAACAACACTTCAGAGAAATGTGGGAGACCATTAAGCATACCACAAATGTATCAGAAGGAGAGGAAAGAGAGGAGCAGAAATTATATTTGAAGAAGTATTAGCTGAAAACTCCTAAATTAGCCGAAAAACACTAACCTAGACATTGAGCAAGATCAACAAACTCCAAGTTAGACAATTTCAAAGAGATCCACAGACAGACATTTTGTAGTAGAAATGCTGAAAATCAAAGACAAGGAGAAAATCTTGAACACAGCATGAGAAAAGCAACTCAACACTTACAAGGGAGCCCCAATAAGATCAGCAGATGACTCATCACAGAAACGAT
Organism: Rhinopithecus bieti; assembly: GCF_001698545.2. Classification (NCBI taxonomy): domain Eukaryota; kingdom Metazoa; phylum Chordata; class Mammalia; order Primates; family Cercopithecidae; genus Rhinopithecus; species Rhinopithecus bieti. The sequence continues at coordinate 648,939 of NW_016806694.1, forward strand.
GGAAGCCAGAAGACAATGGAAAACATATTCAAAGTGCTCAGGGCGGGGGTGGGTGGACTGTCAGCCCAAAATCCTATATCCAGCAAAACTATCTTTCAAAACTGAAGGTAAATAAATAAATAAATAAAAATAAAAATGTTGAAAACCTGAAGGTAAACTAAAGACATTATCAGAGAAATAAAATCTGAAATAATTCATTCTAGCCAACCCACCTTACAAGAAATAATAAAGGAAGTTTTTCAGGCTAAAATAAAGTAACTCTCAGCAGTAATTTAAATCTACAATGTGGTTGAACCTTGGAAACATTATGGTACATGAAAAAAGCCTGTCACAAAAGGTCACATGTTGTATAATGCCATTTGCCTGACACATCCAGAGCATGTAAATCCACAGAGACAGAAAGCATCTGATGGTTGCCAGGCCCTGGGGGAGAGGGAGAGATGGAGACTAATGGCTTAGCAGGCACAGGGCTTCCTTCTGGAATGAAGAAAATGTTATGGAACTAGATAAAAGTGATGGTTGCACAACATTGTGAGTGGACTAAAAGCCACTAAATTGTTCACTTTAAAATTGTTAGTTTGTTATGTGAATTTCACCTCAGTTAAAAAAAAAAAAAGGAATCAAATTTATTTTTAAAAATGTAGAGGCCGGGTGGGGTGGCTCATGCCTGTAATCCCAGCACTTTGGGAGGCCGAGGCAGGTGGATCACTTGAGGTCAGGAGTTCAAGACCAGCCTGGCCAACATGGTGAAACCCCATCTCTAAAAATACAAAAATTAGTTGGGTGTGTTGGCGTGTACCTGTAATCCCAGCTACTCAGGAGGCTGAGGCAGGAGAATCGCTTGAACCCAGGAGGCGGAGGTTGCAGTGAGCCAAGATCATGCTATTACACTCCAGCCTGGGAGACAGAATGAGACTCCATCTCAAAAAACAACAACAAAAAAATTTGTGAAGAACAACAGAGATAAACACAATGAAAAATAACACGGAGGGGAGAAAAGGAGATCCTACATAGAGAGTACAGGTTTTCTAAGAATAATCAAGAAGGAATAAAACATAGTGAATCATGAGAACCAATAAGAAAAAAAACATTTTAACTACAACTTTTCAAAGCTGAAACAGGAGCTGGTTCACAGGTAACAAGCACCTACCACACTCCGGGTAAAATTAATGGGAAAGACCCAGATTTAGACTTTTCTGACACCATTTTACCTTGAAGAATAAAGAGAAAAATTCTACAAGGATGCAGTCATAGAAACACAGGTTATCTACAAAGTAGTAAGAATCAAGGTGGCTTCAGGCTTCTTCATAGCATTGTTTCAAGAGAAATGTCACAGTTAGGTTCAGGGATTTGAAGGACACAGCTAGAGTAGTCATTCATATATTGCTCAGGAAATATATTTCTCAACTATCCTTCTTGAATTATTTGAATATATAGCATGTACATTGTATTTATGAATCATGAATTTGTGCTATAACTGAAAGTCAAAAACTCAAGAATGTGAAGTTTGTAGTAGTAGGTATTGTTAATAAAACTCAAAAGCAATTTAAAATGTAGAGTCTGAAAGAGTAGTTTGCACCTCAAGGTTTAACAATCTCTTTGGGGTGCAGAGAAAAGCTCAGATTTGTAATGTTTGCTGATTTTTGGGGGGCAATCCCTCCCACTATGAATGGTTTCCACTTACCCATGTGATTTGACAAAAATAAAGGTAAATGAATTCTCATCTCAAATCATGTACCAAACATTAATTATATAAACTAATATATCAAATGTAACAAACATCAAAACCTACTACAAAGCTATAGTAATCCAAATAGTGTGGGACTGGCATAAAGACAGACAAATAGACCTATGGAATAGAATAGAGATCCCAGAAATAAACTGTCACAAAAATTGTCAAGTGATTTCAACAAGAGCGTCAAGACCATTCCATGTAGAAAGGACAGTTCTTTTCAACAAATGATGTCGGTAAAACCGGAAATTCACATACAAAACAATGACGTTGGACCCTTACCTAACACCATACACAAAAATTCATTCAAAATGGATCAAAGATCTAAATGTAAGAGCTAAAGCTATACAACTCTTAGAAGAAAATGGGAAAACTTCATGAGATTGGATTTGTCGATGGCTTCTTAGCTATAACATCAATAGCACAGGCAACAAAAGAAAAACATAGACATATTAGACTACATTAAAAATAAAAATTTCCGTGCATGAAAGGACACAACAGAGTGGAAAGGCGACCAACGGAATCAGGGAAAATGTTTACAAAGGCGACCAACGGAATCAGGGAAAATGTTTACAAAGGCGACCAACGGAATCAGGGAAAATGTTTACAAATCATGTATCAGATAAGGGGTTGGTATTCAAAAGAGATAAAGAATTCCTATAACTGAACAACAACAACAAAATGACAATTACAATGATCTGATTAAACAATGGACAAAGGACTTGAATAGACATTTCTCAAGTCATACTAATGACCAACAAGCGTATGAAAAGATGCTCAAAGTCACTAATCATTAGGAAAATGCAAATCAAAATGACAACGAGATACCCCTTCCCGCTTATTAGTATGGCTACTATTTAAAAAAAGAAAATAGGCTCAGTGCGGTGGCTCATGCCTGTAATCCCAGCACTTTGGGAGGCCAAGGCGGGCAGATCACGAGGTCAGGAGACCGAGACCATCCTGTTTTTGGCTATGTCTATAACAATTTAAATAAAACTGAAGGTATGTATTTTACAAAGGGAAACATCTTGGATAAATGAATACGTCATTTTTGTTGGACTGTGACTCTGTCCCTGCCGTGGGGCAGAAGATCTGTTTTTCTCTAACAGCAAGCCATTTATTAACAGAAAAAAACTGAACCCAAAGCCAAAAATACACTTATTTGGGTGTATTTATCCACTTCTCTTTAATATTAAAGAAAAAAATCTATTCATTTATTTGCTTTTAATTAATAAGATGAACACAAATACCTAACAATAACAAGTAAAAGAACATCTTCAGTTCTTTATGATGACTAATTAAAGGAGAA
>NW_016806694.1:654954-658359 GCF_001698545.2 Rhinopithecus bieti
TTTTTTTTTTTTTTGGAGTCTCGCTGTGTCTCCCAGGCTGGAGTGCAGTGGTGCAATCTTGGCTCACCGCAAGCTCCGCCTCCTGGGTTCATGCCATACCCCTGCCTCAACCTCCTGAATAGCTGGGACTACAGGTGGCCACCACCACACCTGGCTAACTTTTTGTATTTTTAGTAGAGACGGGGTTTCACCATGTTAGCCAGGCTGGTCTCGGTCTCCTGGGCCCAAGATGATCCACCCACCTCAGCCTCCCAAGGTGCTGGGATTATAGGTGTGAGCCACTGCACCCAGCCAGGGCTTTTTCTTAAGAAATTAAATGCTGCAGCCCTCCTTTGACCCCTCCCTTATTCTATTCCCCTTCCTTCCTAGAGATCATTCTTACCCTGAAGGTAGTTTTGAGAGCCGTGAAGAATCTAAAATTTTACTAATAAATTAGTAATAATTTATTAATTTTTGAAACTAATAAATTAGCCCATTACTGTTTCTTAGATGCTGGCAGGAGACATAAGACTCCTGGGTCAGAAACAAAGGAAAATTTGTTCCACAGCAACAGCAGCATCAGCATTTTTGCACCAATAACCTGAGCCCCAGTTCCCACAGGGCAATGCAAAGAGAGTCAGATGACACCTACACACACAGTAGGTTGCATTATAAGAAAGGAGCCCTGAGTTCTGGGACCTAAGCCTTTTATCCTTGGCAGTGGCCATGTCTGGCCTTTGCTCCAATAGGAATCACTGTCTCCATCTTCGAAGGCTATACAAACATCCTTCAAGGAATGGTTCAGAACCAAGGACACCGGTAACTGACTGGCAGGACATGCTGACATGTGAAGACCAATGGAAACCTGTCTTCCAACATTAGCTGTTCCTTTCTACCCATGTTTGTATACTTACGCTGCATATAACATATTCCTAAACTATATGTATTGTTTTGTGGGGCTTTAAACTTTATATAAACGTCATCATAGTGTATGTGTGACCTTTTCACTCATCACATTATCAAAATTCATTCAAGTTGACACATGTGGCTTTAGTTCATTGATTTAAACTGGCAATAGTATTTACCATGTGAATATTTCACAATACATTTACCACTTACCCTGCTGATGATATTTAGGTGTTTCCATTTTTTGCCCTCTTACGTTACTGCAGTGAACATCCTTGTACCTGTCTCTTTGTACACAGGCATGAGAGTTTTTCTTAGTGTCTGCATTAGAATGGAATTTCTGTGTCTTAGGGTATTTTCATCTTGAATTTTTGGTTGCATTTTTAAAGCATAACTTTGATGAAATTAAATTTGTAGTGGCCATTTTTGTGCAATATGCAAACCTTTCCTACCAGCCACCCCATCTCCATTTTGGACCATCTTCCCTTGTGCCTCCTGCTCGAGATCTTTTCCTCCTACCCCATTCAACAGGGGACAACTTGTAAGTAGACTGGGCCACTGAGATGTTCTGCAGGGCTTAAGAGAGTGGTTTAAGGAAGTGGGAATTACCAGAAGTCAAATTCACCCAAAGGGATGCCCAAGCTGGAGTCTGTGTGCTATGTGCCCTGCCTCCAGAGAATACAGAGCACCTGCCTAGGTTCCAGCCCTTGTTCTTACCCTGCCATTGAGCACATGGGCCTGCAAGTGCCCCTTCCGTCCTGGGAGACCTGGAGTCAGATCCTGTAGTTTATGCAGAAGTACTCTGATGGCCTGTGGGGAAAAGCAGAAGAGGGCAGGAAGAAGGCAGAATGAGGGAGGGGTAAGGATAAAGAGGAGAAGAAAGAAAAGGATGACAGAGCTGTCACTCGTTGTTTATTTTTTAATTCAGAGAGCAAACTTTCCCAAGTAAGCAGGAAAAGTGTCTTTTCAGCAGTACTAGTAAGGCTTTGCTGGCAAAATTTTAAGACATGTAAAAGAATAATAAAAAACACATAACAATTACAAGGTACTGCCTACTAAAATAATGGGCAATGCAGCTTATTTGGAAAAAAAAAAGTTTGTTGTTCCTGGTTATAGGTGTTTCTCCTGAACAAATACCAATATTATACCTTTTACATAAAACTTAATGCTTTTTCCTCTACCTCCTATTTTAATTTGCTTTTTTGATCCTCTTAAGAGAAAGGAGAAAGATCTCTGGTAAAAAAAAAAAAAAAAAGGCCGGGCACAGTGGCTCATGCCTGTAATCCTGACACTTTGGGAGACTGAAGTGGGTGGATCACCTGAGGTCAGGAGTTCAAGACCAGCCTGGCCAATATGGTGGGTGGAACCCCATCTCTACTAAAAATACAAAAATTAGCGGGGCATGGTGGCAAGCGCCTGTAATCTCAGCTACTCAGGAGGCTGAGGCACAAGAATCTCTTGAACCGGGGAGGCAGACATTGCAGTAAGCTGAGATCACAGCACTGCCAGGCATGGTGGTGAATGCCTGGAATCCCAGCTACTCAGGAGGCTGAAGCAGGAGAATCACTTGAACCAGGGAGAAAGAGGTTGCAGTGAGCTGAGATCGCACCACTGCACTCCAGCCTGAGTGCCAAAAAAAAGGAATCGTCTCAAAAAAAAAAAAAAAAAAGACAAAATATGTTAATGTGTAATATAAAAAATAAATTATGTAAACAAATGTAGAGGAGACATTTTTCCCTGTAGAAACCAGGTGGTTGTCATGTGCTTTGCTGCATAAAACACCTCCCTATAACTAAGTTAATCAACTTATTAATTTTATTAATAAAATGAGATTTTACTATTTTTTTAAAAATCACTTTATATGTGCATATTTTTGTGGGTCAAGAATTTGGTAAGTCTGAGCCGGGCAGTTGGTCTCTGATGCACGTGGCATCAGCGAGGGTGACGGCACCAGGATCCACTTGGGAGATGGTTTCTTCGCTCACTTTTCGGCACCCTGGGCTCCTGGCCTCCCTCCCTTCAAGGCATCTTATCCTCTGGGGCTTCACCGCAGGCCTCGGGCTTCTCGTTGCAGGGCCTTCTCAGGATATTTACACTCCCTTCTCCTGGCACCGGGCTCCAGGCCAGTGAAGGGCCCCGCCTGGCACGGGCCCAGCATCGCCCTGGAATGTGACCCCCTGCCACAATCTCTCCATGAGAAAGCGGCAAGTTCACATTGCAAATGAGCACAGGAGACACAGATCTCATTCCAACAGACTTTAGAAATACACGCAGACACATTGTGAAATCATGTTTCCTTTTTATTACTTGGAATGGTCTTGGGGTAAAGAGATCCTCAACTAGAAAACTAAAGGTTTTTTCTTTAATAATTTTACTTTTTTTACATAACTTTCCTTTGAAATTAGGAAAATCAAGTATGCTCATGTTAACAAGTGAAACTACCCAAAGGTGTGTTTGTGTGTGTGTGTATATATATATACACACACACACACATATATATATATATATATATTTTTTTTT
>NW_016806694.1:658678-680155 GCF_001698545.2 Rhinopithecus bieti
ATATATATATATATTTTTTTTTTTTTTTTTTAGACGGGGGCTCCCTCTGTTGCCCAAGGTGGGGGGCAGGGGGGGGAGCTCAGCTCACTGCAAGCTCCGCCTCCCGGGTTCACATTCTCCTGCCTCAGCCTCCCGAGTAGCTGGGACTATAGGCACCCGCCACTACGCCCGGCTAATTTTTTGTATTTTTTAGTGGAGACGAGGTTTCACCATGTTAGCCAGGATGGTCTCCATCTCCTGACCTCGTGATCTGCCCGCCTCGGCCTCCCAAGGTGCTGGGATTACAGGTATGAGCCACCGCGCCCAGCCAAGATACGTATTTTTAAAGTTAATGCAATATCCCCAGCCCTCATTCAATTCCCCTGCCTGATGTACCCAATGTGTCCCTCCACACGTGCTCATACAAACAGAAATGCTTGCACATGCAGATGTTTGTCGGCTGTTGTGTTCAGTGGGATAATTGTATGCATCTCACTCTGCCACTTGCTAATCACTTACTAGACCACAAGCAATCTTCCCAGCATAAGTCTAACTCATTTTGTTAGGAATACACACTATTCCATAATTAGACAGAACTACAGTTTATCCAGCCATTCCCTTTGTAGCAGAGATTTTTCACAGTTCATCAATACCCTGTTATCCTTCTGGGCAGGCATATCTTGAAGTCCAGCATAACCAGGGCTTCGTTCTCATCACTTCGCAGTGCAAGACTCAGGGCCTGCTTCCTCCAGCTGTGGCAAGAGGGAACACACATCCCCGGAAGGACCCTCCCCCTGGTCTCCTGAGGGCAATTTGTGCAGCTCTCCTGCAGTCTTACAAGGAAACCTGTTTTAGGCCATTGACTTTTTTGAGCTATTTGGCTTATTTCCTTTGGATAAAGTAGCATGTCCTAACTTGTACAGCCCTATTGGTGGACATCAGGTCATTTGGGTTTTTTTTTTTTTTTTTTTGGCCAGTGCAACAATGCTGCAATAACCTTTCATACACACACACACACACACACACACACCTCCCCCTCCCCACCCCACACACAGCACTGATTCTCTCATTTTTATAGGATAGACTCTTAAGGGTTGATTGCTGGGTCAAATGATTTTAATTTTGTTTTTTGGTTTGTTTGTGGTTTTTTCTGAGATAGGGTCTTGCTCTGTTGCCCAGGCTGGAGTACAGTGGTGCCATCACAGCTCACTGCAGCCTCAGCCTGCTGGGATCCAGCAATCCTCCCACCTCAGCCTCCCAAGTAGCCAGGAGTACAGGTGTGAGCCACTAAGCCTGGCTGGATTTCAAGTTTTAACAGATATTTTTAGATTACATTCTCCAAAAGCTTTAGCAGTTCACACTCCTACAAATAATGCAAGGATGTTTCACTCATTTTAATTTTTGTTGGTTTAATAAGAAAAATGGTATCACGTTATTGCTTTAATTTCTATTCCCCACATCAATTTTCAGCAATTTATTCATACCAGCAATGTAAGGATGAAGACTCACTTTAATTTTTGTCAATTTGATGGGTTAAAATGGTATTTTATTATTGCTTTAATTTGCATTTCATCAACCAATTTTCAGATGTCTATTAGTCATCTAGATTTCAGATGTCTATTAGTCATCTATTTCGGTAAAATAACATCTATTCATGTTATTTTATCCGTTTTTCTTTTGGAATGTCTTTTACCAAATAATAGGAGAGCTTTGTGTGCCAGAAATATCAAGTGTTGCTAAAGTTTTTATTCAACATATTATCTCTTGCCTTTCCTTATGACATCTTTTGCTGCGCAGTATATAAACGTTGTGTGTTGAGAATATGGGAATGTTGTGGAGGTGGACAGTGGTGATGGTTGCACAGCTGTGTGATGGTACTTACCGCCACTGAACTGTACACTTAAACATGGTTAGAAATCGAAAATTTTGTGTTATGCATATTTTACCAAATAAAAAAACTTTTTAAATACCTGTCTTTTCCGTCTTCTTGGATTCCTTTCCTGCTTAGGTGCCTCTCTCCCATCCAAAGTTACAGAAATACTCCCCTAAAATTTCTTCTAATATTATAGTTTTATTTTTTACACTAAAATTTTCAATCCATCTAGAATTTACTTTTAAATTGTGAGGTAATGGCTTTCTAGCTGTTTATCAACTCTATCATCTTGACATTTCTCTTTTATTTTCATTACTATAATGTCTACTTTCTGGTTTTATTTTATCTAAAATTAGAAATTGCTGGGCCGGGTGCGGTGGCTCATGCCTGTAATCCCAGCACCTTGGGAGGCCGAAGTGGGTGGACCACGAGGTCAAGAGATCAAGACCATCCTGGCCAACATGGTGAAACCCTGTCTCTACTAAAAATACAAAAATTAGCTGGGCATGGTGGCGGGCACCTGTAGTCTCAGTTACTCAGGAGGCTGAGGCGGGAAAACCACTTGAACCCAGGAGGCGGAGGTTGCAGTGAGCCAAGATTGCGCCACTGCACTCCAGCCTGGAGACAGAGCGAGATTCCATCTCAAAAAAAGAAAAGAAGAAAAAGAGGAAGAAATTGCCGCTGCATATTTTCTACTGAAGTTAATAAATTACTTTCTCTGAGCAGACTATGAAATTTCTAGAATCAGCAAGATTTCTAATCACTCTTCCTAGGAAAATACATGTGTACATGCTTACATGCATATATTAAATCATTCCCAGTAAAGAGATTATTTAAATAATTGACTTGCACTCTTCTATAGATGCAATACAGAGTATTGTTGTAAAAGTCTTCACCCATGCAACCAAAACAACATTGAAATATGATAATTAATTAAATTAATCATTATGAACAATAAAACACAATGCATGTTGAGGATTGAATTATTCATATTGACTAATCTACAATAATTACAGATATTCAATTCAATTTGTATATTATAGACATGACCTCATAACTTGAATATAAGCTTCAGGTTTTTATATTCTTAATTACATTGTTTAATATAACAAGATTAACATTGCAATAATTATCCAAATCATGGATACACAGCAGCTATATCTACGCTTGTGTATACATAATTTTTTTTTCTAGGGGGGGCCATTGTCAACGAGTTATATTTCCTTGCAGACATTTTAGCAGACAGAGCTGGAAATATGAATTTTCAAAATCACGAGTGAAGCTAATACTTCTGATTTAAATTTAACTTCAAAGGGCCTTTACCTAATACTTGGATTTCACCTTTGCATCATAATATTTTATCTTCCAAAACTCTTGTTTGATAACAATTGTAACCTAATTTATTTGCTTTATCAAGATATATATGTAAAAATTGTGAATACATTTAATACACATATAAAATACATACCCATGCATTTTTTTTTTTTTTTGAGATGGAGTCTCACTCTGTTGTCCAGGCTGGAGTGCAGTGGCGCGATCTCAGCTCACTGCAAGCTCTGCCTCCGGGGTTCACACCATTCTTCTGCCTCAGCCTCCAGAGTAGTTGGGACTACAGGTGCCCGCCACCATGCCTGGCTAATTTTCTTTTGTATTTTTAGTAGAGATGGGGTTTCACCATGTTAGCCAGGATGGTCTTGATCTCCTGACCTCACGATCCTCCCACCTCGGCCTCCCAAAGTGCTGGGATTGAGCCACCGTGCCCGGCCACCCATGCGTTTGTATGTTTTATATCTAAAATGGCTTATCTATTACATATACAATGGTTTAGCAGTTAGCAATCCCATGTTCCTATGAACGACAAGACTACTGAATGAGGTTAAAGCTCTATCTCTTTGCAGGTCTGCTGCTGTGTCTAGAAGAGTTTCCATTAAGGATGGGTGGTGTAAATACTGTGTTTTAAAGTCTCTTAAAATAACCATTTTCTCTGGGTGCATATGTCAACAACCATACAGGTTCATTCATTTCGGTTTCTTTTTAATTTTTAAGAATTGTTCTTGCTTTTAGTATTTTAAAAAAATATATGGTACTTACCTGACCCCAAAGTCAAAATCCTACTGAAAGAAGAAGCCTCCGTCTCACATCCTCGTCTTCTTCACTCTGTCCTTTCCCTCCCGGGCAGATTTTGGTTTACCCTCCAATGTTCGTTTTTATGAATACAAGCAAGTTGCTAGAACGTACTCGTGTTTCTCTACCTCTCTTAGCAAAAGTGAGCATCGAATACACACACCTCTGCATCCTGATTTCCCACTTAGCCACATTTGGAGCTCTCCCTTTTCATCCTTGCACGGTAGTGCCTGGCCCTCCTCGGGGCCTCAGCCCCACTGTGGGTGGACTGTGGTTCACCCAGCCACACCCCTGCTCACAAACAGCTTTTGCGTCTATAAATGAGGCCACGATGAGCAACCATGTGCCTGAGTTACTTGGTATTTGTACCTGTGTGGCTTTAGAATCGACTCCTAAAACATTGTTAACATGAAATTTAGGTGAAATGTCTGATAGTTAAAAGAATCTCAAAACTTAATTTTGAAACCAAAATGAGCCTAAAACATTCTCCTAGCTCTTTTCCTTCCAAGCCTGGTCTACAGCTGCACAGCTTCTCGGACTCCTGCTGGGCTCTGGGCCCAGGGCCCTTGCACAAAGGGACCACAGTAGCCCGGTGATCTGGCTGGCAGGACGCAGTATCCTCTGGGGAGCCAGCAGGGCAGCTCATTTCTGGAGGACGCCTCAGTGGCAAAACACAAAAACATTTCTCCTAAATACAAGAAGTAAGCTGAAAAAAATTAGAAATCAGGTTCCAACTTTTATGTACTTCACATCCTTTAGTGAGGTAATAATTATTGAAGAACTATAAATACAAAGAAGAAAACACATACTGTAAATTCACAAAATGTAATGCACGCACATGGAGGAATATCTCATTTTCATCATGGTGTTTATATTTGGCATGTCATCCTTATACCTGCATGTTATGAAGAGTTACGTTATAGAAAACAGAATTTTCTTAGCTCGCAGCATGACTTGGAAAATAATATTGCTCCTTTATTCCATGAAATCTCTTTCTTCCCTTTCTCTGACGGCCTTTGTTTAAAAGTCACGGGTAAGAACTATTAACTCCAGTTCCTTCCACAGTAATTCCGCAGTCAGCCTCCAGGAGCCAGGCCTCCCTGCACAGTGCCTCCCACACCAATCAGTAAATATGCAATGGGTTTTTTACAGTGGCATTGCTTAAACCCACAGGCATACATGAGAGTTGTGGTCAACGAACAAGGGCACCAAAGTTCAGAAGGATTTATTTTCTCCCTGCCAGAGTGTACCTGGCTCACAATTTTTCCCTGGGAGCGAGGTGAGCCTTTCAGGCATGTGAAAAGATCCATCAGGTTTCGGGGGCACGCGGGGCACTGTGCCATAGTTGGGGGTGTGCTGGGGAGGGCAGAGGGGTGTGACTTCCAGGTACTGCTCGCATCTGACCCATGGGCCAGCAGCTCTGGGCCCTTGGCCTGCAGTGGAGGCGAGAATGACCGATCTGACAGTGCCCTGGGTGCTGAAAGTTGAAGAGTTTACTCGAGGGCGATTTGAGGATGAAGGCCCTGCGGAAACCTAAGGTGTTGTTTTCACCTCGCACCTTCCTGTAAGTCTTGGGCTTCCTGAGGACAGGTCTTTGTCTCCTGAGCCCAACCGTAGCCCTGGGCAGAGCCTGAAGCCCACTTGCTGAGCCTTTGGGCCCCAGAGCTGGTGGGAGGGTCTCAGCGGGATGCGATCATCCTGGGCCAGCACTACCCGAGGCGCTGGTGGGCAGCCAGGTGAACTTATTAACCCTACACAGGCCAGGCCCTGTGGATACAAAAATAAAGATGACCCAGCTCTAAAGGAGCCACCAGGGCACAGGGAGACAAATCAGGGAGTAGCAGCTTCCAAGGAAGGGACAATGCCAGGCGCAGATGGGATGGGGCAGGCCAGGACCCCTAGGTATTAGGTGAGAGCCTCTGCCTCCCAGATGGTTCCTTCAGCCGTGTTTTTAGGAATGTGTGGCTTAGAACTGACCTCAGAGAGACTACTCCTGTGCATAGGGGGACCACCCCGGCCGCTTGCTGTAGGAGCTGCTAGCCCCCTGTGCATGCCTTACTCTCCCTGGGCCGTCTCCTCTACTGACCTGGACTCCACCTGGCCAGGCTGTCCCCTGAGACGCAGCTGAGTGCACATTCGGCCATGGGCCAGCGGCTGCTCCACAGCCAGAGGATGCCTGCATGTGGTTACAGTAGAGTGGCTGTGGCCGCCCCCAGAGCCCACAGCAAGGGCAGAGCTCCTTGCCAGCTGACCCACCCAGGAGGCCTTGCCACTGCTTGTGTCGTTTGGATGTAGGGCAGTGCTGGCTGATGGCAGTGGACGCTCCGCTGATTCTCCCTGTCACCTTCTGAAGCCCCGACCTTGGCAGCCCTCATCGCCAGAGGAAGGGAGGGAGGTGTCCAGGTGGGAGCTGTGTGTTTTGGAACAGGATTGCTGATCATGACCAAAAGAGTTGCTCAATTCCAGCTGGACTTTACTCAAATGGGTTCACCTACCTGCAACCGTTGTAACAGCAGCAAACACACACCCAACACCTTAGGGGCTAATGCTCTGCTTCCATGATCTGGCTCATCTCTGAGCCCAACATCTCTGCAGGTAACACCATTCTTATCCACCCTGGTTTCACTGAAGAGGAAACTGAGGCCTGTGAGGAGATCAGAAGTGCCCTCTGGCCGCTCCAGGCTTCAGACACGGGACTGTGGCCCCAAAGCTCAGCCCAGCTACGCACAGGGCTTCTCTGCTGTGAGCGAAGCCTTTGGATTCTCCAGTGAGCAGTTAAGGGATCCACGTTTGCCTCTCTGTTTGAGTCTTGCAGGCCCCCGTGGCTCCCTGTTGTAGCGGTGCAGGCTCTCCAGTCGGTGGAAGTGTCTTCTCTTTTCCTGGATTCCTGACACCCTGCCCTTGAGGGCTCTGGAAAGCAACAGGGAAGCCGATTAGGCCCAGTCCCTGCTGCTCAGAACCCAGCCCCAGCACAAACTATGTTCCCAATGCCAAGGATCTCACCAGCATGGCACGGAGCCCAGACACCGAAGCTGCAGGGAGAGGCAGCAGCTCCAGGACGCGCAGGCCTGGGCGCACCTTCTGGCTGCACAGAGAAGCCTCAGGGCGAAAGTCTCACCCCCCAGTAAGGGCAGCGCAGCCTGGTGTGCCAGTCCTAGCAAGCCCTCCCATCAGTTCTTACTCCACCAGCCAGGCCTCCTTGGGCCACGTGGCTCCTTGCCGCAGGCCCTTCACGGTTCTGCCTCCACCTCCTCACCTCGTGTACTGACAAGGAAATGTCCTCCCATGCTCCCAGTCTCCCGGGCATCACCAAAGGCTTAGATCCCTAAACCCCACGGCCAATTGCTCCTAGACCCTCATGCTCCTCACTGCCAGGCCCTTCTCCTGCCTTCACCCGTCCTGGAGACCCCACAGCAGTCAGCCACGTTCCCATGTGAAAGATGTTCAGTGCACACCAGGCTTGCCCTCAGGAGAGAGGGCCTCACTCCCCCATCACCCCTCCTTCGGGGGACAGCCCCCATCCAACCATCTGTTGTCTTGGCAGTATGAGGGCCAGGCCCCCTCACCATGGCCAGGACAATTCTGAAGGCCATCCACACCACAGCACTCTGCAGGGATGGGCGGAGGCCACCGTGGAGATGGCAGGTGGCCCAGCGTCCCCGGCCCACAATGCTCTTCCCTTGCTGAGCACCAGCCCCAGTTTCAGAGCCGCTTCCCAGAGAACCCACCTGGACAGTATCAGCCCTTGCTGGACCTTCTTAACTCCCAGAAGAGCAAAGCCTGTCACCCCGTCCTGCATTCTCTTCTCGCCTGACTTGACTTGGCCACCTGAACCCCCGAGGTTCACACTGTCCCATCCTCACCAGTAACCCTGCAGAATTGCATCTCCAGCCACAGCCTTCCTCCCCAGCTCCACGCGACGCACCCAACCTGTCCTCCGTGTAGGCCCAACTCACCCCCAGGTTAAGTATTCCATCCGCTCCCACCGGATGGCTAGCCGGGTTCTCCACTTTCATACCCAGTCAATGAATGCATATGAAGCATCTTCTACCTGTGGGTGATAGCAAAGTAGCCATTTATCCACACGCCCTCAAGGCCGCATGCGTTCTGAGCTCTCTGTACGTGTGTTTCGGGCAGCCTTGCCCACTCTCCACGAGCTAGGCACTGTTACTCCTTCATTCTTACAGAAGAGAAATGGAGGCTTGAGGTCAAGCGCCCTGCCCACAGTTACACAGGCAGTGAGGAGAGAGGCAAGATTTCAGCCCAGACAGTTTGGCTCCTAGCCACTAACCTATGCCAGGAACTGCAAGAGGCAGCCACCCAGGGGTCAAGGACAAACTCAGCTGTCTTGTCCAACATGACACTTTCCGCAGCCTCTCAAGTGGAGGTTGATGCTGTCTGCATCCTATTGCTCTGTCATTCACTTCATGCATTCCACTTTGCATAGAATTATCTGAATTCTGAGGTATGCCTCCAGTAGACAGAAAGTCCTCATGGCAGGAACTGTCTATGTCCCGTTTTTCTTTGTATCTCCCTGAACAGGTTCTGTAGGTTCCTAGAAAAAGCACGGGAGACCATGGGCAGTCACTGTCCACATCTGTCACAAAGTCATCATGGTTTGATGTGAAACTGGTAAGCTTTGAGCGGGGTTGGGAGTGCATCAGTGCTTTATCTGGCTGTGGTAGTAGACGAGTTATGCTAAATATTTCTGCTGGGGAAAGTGGGTAAGGGCATATGGAATTCGGTCTGTGTTAATTCTTGCAACAGTGTGCGAATCTACAATTATCTCAAAATTAAAAGTTTTTAAAAAATTATCCTAGTTCAAAAAATAAATTACATGGTCACCCTAATTATAATAGCACCCTGTCTGATTCCTTTAATTTTCATCTGTCTTTCCTATTCCTTCTACACAGCAACTAATTTCATGTGTGCCTACCTCTATTCATTTTTATTTTTTACCATCTGCTTCCCCAGTAAAGGATGACAATACAAGTTGTATTTGTCTCTTTTTTTCTTTTTGAAACAGAGTCTCTCGCTCTATCACCCAGGCTGGAGTGAAGTGGCTGATTCTCAGCTCACTGCAACCTCTGCCTCCCAGGTTTAAGCCATTCTCCTGCCTCAGGCTCCCGAGTAGCTGGGATTACAGGCGCCCGCCACCACAGCTGGCTAATTTTTGTATTTTCAGTAGAGACGGGGTTTCGCCATGTTGACCAAGCTGGGCTCGAACTCCTGACCTCAGGTAATCCGCTCGCCTCGGCCTCCCAAAGTGCTGAGATTACAGGCATGAGCCACTGTGCCTGGCCGTATTTGTCTCTTTATTTCAAGCACCTACAGGCATGTGGTCACTGTTCTAGGACCACAAGAGCAGAGCGGCAATCTCCTCGTCCCCAGCTCACTCCCTGTCCCAGAACCGCCAGTGGTTTCCTGTGTCCCCCTCTAGGCTCAGATGGGAAATCAAGGAGCTCTGTGTGGAACACCTTTAAAGATCAACATATTATAGGTGGAAATATAAAGTCGTAACCATAAGCCTAAGTTAATGGAAAATAACAAATTATTCTACTAAAAGCGAACTCCTAATTTCAACTCCATTTCATTTGCGGCTGGTTCATTTGTTTCATTACTTTCTGGTAGACAGTGACAGACAAGCAACAGCTCCCACGAAAGCCGTGAGAACACACCTGAGAAAGGGGGAGCATCCCCTTCAAGGGTCGGGCCTGTTTGCTTCTAGTGGAGGCGGGTCCAGGGGAGCAGCTGCAGTGGCTGTGGGGTCCGCACGCCAGTGGCATATCAGCCCCACCACACGCGTGACTGTAGCCCTCCTGGTCTTTGGATCTGGGCAGCTGAACTCCAAACGCTAGCTGTGTTCTCACCCCTGGCTGTGGGGGCTACAACAAGGAATAGCCACTCTGGAAGCCAGCCTGGCCATTCTTAAGAAGTTCTGATAGACGCATCTTATGACCCCGCCACTTCACCCCCAGGTATTTACCCAGGAGAAAGGAAACACACGGCAGCCACCCCTTATCTCGGTTTCTGCACTTTCAGTTACCCACAGTCACCTGTGGTCTGAAAATGTTACATGGGAAATTCCAGAAATAAACAATTCATGTCTTAAATTCCACGTCATTCTGGGTAGCATCACTCAGCCTGCCCTGGTCTGCTCGGTCCCCGGCGGGGCGTGAATCCTCCCTTTCTCCAGCATGTCCGCACTGTCATCGCCTCTTAGGAGCTGTCTCGGGATCAGATTGACTTGCGTCACGGTACCACAGTGCTTGTGCTCAAGCCACCCTTGTTTTACTTCAGAGTGGCCCCAGAGTGCAAGAGTAGTGGTGCTGGCAATTTGGATACGCCAAAGAGAAGCCATCAGTTGCTTCCTTCAAATGAAAAGGTAAGCGTTTTTGACTTAATAAGGAAAGAAAAAAATCACACACTGAGGTTGCTGAGCTCTACAGCAGGAACAAAGTGTCTATGTGTGAAACTGTGAAGAAGGAAAAAGAAATTCACTTGAGTTTTGCTATTGCTCCTCAAATTGCAAAAGTTACTGCCACAGTGTATAGTGAGTGCTTAGGTAAGATGGAAAAAGCATTAAGTTTGTGAATGGAAGTCCTGAGTGGAGACGTGTCCCGATGGACGGCAGTCAGCTTTAGTACTACTGGAGGTTTCAGTCGCCCACTGTGGGGGGCATCTTGGAAGGCATCCCCCATGGATAAGGGGGGACAACTGCTTATCCATATAGACTTGTACACAATTGTTCATAGCAGCTATATTTGTAAGAGTCCCAAACTGTAGGCAACCCAAATGCTCATCAACAGATGAATAGAGAAACTGTGGTGTAATCAGTACAGTGGAATACTACTTGACCATCAAACAGCATGACTTATTGATATGCGTATTGTGTACGGCCTGCAAGAATTTCAAAACAACAACACAGAACTTTAAAAGCCAGACAAAAAAGAAATATACCATATGTTTTCATTTATATAAAAATGCCAACGAATCTCTAATGAGAGAAAACAGACCACCAGTTGTTTGGGGACAGGGTAGGGGGCAGGGAGATGCTGGAGATTAGGACTGGGCAGGAGGGAACTCTGGGGGATGGATATTGTAAACCAAAAAGTATCTGAAACAGGTCTCAATCAATTTACAAGTTTATTTTGCCAAGGTTAAGGACATGCCCGGAAGAAGAAAAGACGGAATCCCAGAAACAGTCTGTGGTCTGTGCCTTTTTCCAAAGATGATTTTGAAGCTTTAATATTTAAAAGGGAAAAGTGGGCTGGAGGGGAAAGAGGAGGGGTATGGTAATCCATGTGTTGCAAGAGAAAAGGAGCAGGTAGGGCAATAGTCAATTATGTATTGGTCTCCTGCTAAGTAAACCAGCACTTCACATAAGAGAAAGTGAACACAGAGTAGCTCCCTGTGGAGATGTTTAACCTGTTTTTCGTAGCTATCTGCTCAGGAATAAGAGGAAAGGCAGCTTCTTGCAGGACTCAGCTTTCAGCTTGTTATTTTTCCTTCTGGCAGAGTGAACTGGGGTCCCTTTCGCAACGTGTTCACTGTCTTGATTATGGTGATGCTTTCACAGGGGTACACCCGTGCCCAAGCTTAGGCAATCGTGCTCTTTAAATCGGGGCAGTTTGGCTGGGCGTGGTGGCTCATGCTTGTAATCCCAGCACTTTGGGAGGCAGAGGCGGGTGTATCACGAGGTCAGGAGTTTGAGACCGGCCTGGCCAGCACAGTGAAACCCTGTCTCTACTAAAAATACAAAAATTAGCTGGGCATGGTGGCAGGTGCCTGTAATCCCATCTACTCAGGAGGCTGAGGCAAGAGAACTGCTTGAACCCGGGAGGCGGAGGTGGCAGTGAGCTGAGATCGTGCCACTGCACTCCAGCCTGGGCGACAGAGCTAGACTCCATCTGAAAAAAAAAAAAAAAAATTGGTGCAGTTTATTATATGTCAATTACACTATAAGAAAGTTAGGGGTTTTTTTTGTTTGTTTTTTTAATCACCAGATTCTGCCCCTTACTGGCTAAGTAGAGGGATGTTGGACAAGGTCCTGAACCTCACTAAACTTTCTCACTCAGAAACAGCAGCGTCTATCTAGGGCCCCTAAATGGGATGGGGCACAGAGGGCTCCGCAGAGCAACCATGGAGACTTGTTGGTGTTACCGGTCATCAGCACCCTCTTCTGTAAAGAACAGCTTGATCGAGCTATAATTCACAGGCCACACAATTCACACATTTAAAGCATGTAATTCCACTGCTTCTACGGTGCCACACAGCTGTGCAACCAGCACCACACTCAGGTTTAGAATATGTCATCTCACCCCAGAAAGAAATCCTGTGCCCTTTACCTACCTCCCCTACTCACCACCCTCCCCAGTCCCCTGCCCTAGGCAACCTCGAATTTACTCTCTCCGGATTTGTCTATTGCACAATCCAGATATTTCACAGAAGTGGGGTCACATTACACGTGGCCTTTGGCTTACTGACTCAAGCACAAGGCTCTCGATGTCCGTGCGTGTGGTAGCGCGTGGCAGCCCTTCATTCCTGCCCGTGGCTGAATATGCCGCAATATGGAGGCACTGCGCTTTGTTTACCCATCCACCAGTTGATGGACATTTGGGTTGTTCCACTTTTTGGCTATCACGAATAATGCCGCTGTGAACATTTGAGTACGAGTTTCTATGTGGACATATGTTTTCAGTTCTCCAGAAAAGAAATTGCTGGGTCATACGGTAACTCCACCTTTAGCTTTCGGAGGAGCTGCTAGACGGTTTTCTAAGTCAGCTGTACCATTTTCATTCCAATCAGCAGTGTGCAAGGGTTCTGATTTCTCCATATCCTCACCAACACTTGTTATTACCTGGCTTTTTTTTTTATTACAGCCATTCTGGTGGGTATGAAATAGAAACTCACTACAGCTTGGCTTTGATCATTTTCTTGTCTGTATTCCTGCAAGAGTGATCTGGTAGTAATGGCCATGAGGAATTGTGGTTTGTGTCCGTTATCTTGATTGTGGTGATGGTTTCACTAGCGTATACAAATGTCAGAATTCATCAAATTGCATGCCTTACATATGTGCAGTTAATTGTACACTTGAACCTTGAACAATGTGGGGGTTAGGGATGTCAACCTCCCACATGGTCGAAAATCTAAGTATAACTTTTGACTCCTCCAAAATGTAACTACTCATAGCTGACTGTTACCCAGGAGACTTACCTATAATATAAACAGTCAATGAACATTCTGTATGCCATATAGATTATATGGTATATTCTCACAATAAAGTGAGCTAGAGAAAATAAGATGTTATTCGAAAATCATAGGGAAGAGAAAATATATTTACTATTCATTAAATGGAAGTGGACCATCATGAAGGTCTTCATCCTCTTCGTCTTCACATTGAGTGGGCTGAGGAGAAGGAGGAAGAGGAGGGGTTGGTCTTGCTGTCTCAGAGGTGGCAGAGGCCAATGAAAATCCGCATGTCAGTTGGACCCGGCAGTTCAAACCTGTGTTGTGCAAAGGTTGACCGTGTATCAATTACATCTTAATAAAGCTGTCAAACAAACAAATAACCACTCCTCCTACTCCAGAAAAGCAGTAATGACCACAGGCCAGGGAGCTGGAATAATTACATTTCTTTTTTCCAAAAAGTCTCTGGACTATTTTTGTCTGAGAGCCCTTTTGCCTATATGTCTTAATACTATAAAGTGTCTCAGAAAATTTTTTGGAAATAGGCCTGATATGAGAACCGAACGGAAGATGTGCCTCTGGGGGGTGAGGGCCTGCTGGGACCCCCCCGGAAGGTGCAAGGTGCCGGGCAGGGCACTCAGGCTCTCTGTAGCCCCCTCATGGTGGGCCACCCACCCTGGGCCCCTGGAACAGGCCTCAGGCTAAGTTCTTTCTATTCAAATCAACCCCATGGTTGCAGGGACAGACAACAGATAATCTCAACCTGGAAACAAATCTCTGTCCATAACGGTCACAAACCACTGGACGCTTTAGTCATATTTTACGTCCTATATGGCTTGATCAATAGTCTCATATACTGAAGACACTGACAAATGCAATTAACAATGAAAGCCAAAGAATTACAATGTGATAATAAGATAAGTATTATTTATGTATTCCAATCAGGAAGATAATTATGAAACTCTAAACAAAGGAGAACACAGAAAATAGCTCATGTACACTCAATTATCTTGGTCCTACTTCAAATTAAATTCATTTAGGAATAAACTTTTTTTTTTTTGAGACGGAGTCTCACTCTGTCGCCCAGGCTGGAGTGCAGTGGCCGGATCTCAGCTCACTGCAAGTTCCGCCTCCCGGGTTTACGCCATTCTCCTGCCTCAACCTCCCGAGTAGCTGGGACTACAGGCGCCGCCACCGCGCCCGGCTAGTTTTTTGTATTTTTTAGTAGAGATGGGGTTTCACTGTGTTAGCCAGGATGGTCTCGATCTTCTGACCTCGTGATCCGCCCGTCTCTGCCTCCCAAAGTGCTGGGATTACAGGCTTGAGCCACCATACCCGGCCAGGAAGAAACTTTTTAAAGGATGATAAAATTTTAAATGCCATCCAGGTATGGTGGCTCATGCCTGTAATCCCAGCACTTCGAAAGGCTCAATCACTTGAACCCAGGAGTTTGAGACCAGCCTGGGCAACACAGGGAGATCCCGTCTCTACAAACTATAAAAGAATAAGCCAGGCATGGAGTGGCACGCCTGTGGTCCCACCTATTCTAGAGGCTGAGGTGGGAGGATTGGTTGAGCCTGGGAGGTCGAGGCTGCAGTAAACAGTGATTGTGCCACTGCACTCCAGCCTCGGCAACAGAGCGAGACTCTGTCAAAATACAATAATAATAATAAAATTTTAAACATCATATTCTTTACAAGAAATTTAGAACTCCAGGAGAACACGCAACCACACAAACAAAATGGCCTGCTCTTCAACGATGGTATAGACCGAGTTTGTCCGTCAACACAAAAGGTGAAAGCCGTGTGCATGACAGACGACCGACTCAGCATGAAGATGCGAGCCCTGCAGATCTGCTAGAAATAGGAACATATGGATGTCTGCTGTTGAAAAAATATAACCACACACTAAATAATAAACACATGTATTAAATATGTATGTGAAGCCTTAATATTAATTAAAGGTATAAGATGTGGGCCGACCGCAGTGGCTCAACCCTGTAATCCCAGCACTTTGGGAGGCCGAGACGGGCGGATCACGAGGTCAGGAGATCGAGACCATCCTGGCTAACATGGTGAAACCCCGTCTCTACTAAAACTACAAAAAACTAGCCGGGCGAGGTGGTGGCGCCTGTAGTCCCAGCTACTCGGGAGGCTGAGGCAGGAGAATGGCGTGAACCCGGGAGGCGGAGCTTGCAGTGAGCTGAGATCCGGCCACAGCACTCCAGCCTGGGTGACAGCGAGACTCCATCTCAAAAAAAAAAAAAAAAAAAAAAGATGTGTACATGATTTTTTAAAGCCACTATAAATATGGCCTAGTCAAAAAAAAATCTACACATTTTGCTAAGTGATCCATTCCCTAGTGTGCAGACTGTGCTGCTGACCTCACAGCATAGAGGAAAGCATGTCCCAGGCACTGGCCATGGGTGAGCATCTGTGAAGCATGCCTGTGCCCACCTCACACAGACTAGCAGCCGGCTGGCCCCTTCCTCATGCTCCTTGTGGAATCCTGACATGGTTTCTCACGCTGGTCATTTGTTTCCCAAGTCCGGCCTCAAATATTGCTGAGCTACAGTAACCCTTTCAGTTCCACAATTACACCTTTAAATCCACTCGCAGTGTTCAGGCGTCACTTACACAGGCTCCGCTTTCGCCGGAGTGAGGACTGTGCCTTCACCGAGCAGAGACACGCGCCCACCTCAGCAGAGATGCACCAAACACGCCTGCTAAAGCCCAAACCCCTGACTAGTTTTCTCAGAGCCCCTGTATTTTGATAAGATATAGTTTACACACCTAATACAGATGTAGAAACTGTCTTCCAACATCCGTGCTTAGGACAAAATCCCATCTCCCAGGGCCCGGGAACCCTGTCAGGGCCTGAGTCCAAATCCTGGCGTCTTCACCCAGCAACCCCAGCAGGTCACTCAGCCTCTCGTGGCCTCTGTTTCCTCACAGTTGAATGCACAGAGACAGAGAATAACACAGTGGTCCCCAGGGCTGGGGAAGAAATGGGAGACAAAGCAGGTAAGGAGGAGGCCAGTCCAGAGAGCAGCATGAGGGCTGGAGGAATAAGACCTCACGGTATTGGGGATTTTTGCTGAAAAAGCAGATTTTAGGTGTTCTTGCCACACAAAAAATGGGTAACTATGTACGATGATGGATATGTTCATTTGTTTGACTATAGTCCCCGTTTCACTATGTGTATATTTACTCAATTTCTGCCAATAACCAGTTTCTCTCAGCATAATTTCAGAATAAATAACATCACCACATCATGATACGCTGCTAGGCCATGTAGATATTGTCAAAAAGTTTACAAAAAAGGATTTTCTTTAAAAAAAAAAAAAGACTTCATTCAGCAAGCAGTTTGCCAGCTGGAGAAACACAGCCTTCGGTACAAAACATCGGTGCGCACCAAGAAAACCAGGAGAAGCATCGTCTTGTACAGACAGTTTCCACCCCGTTCCCACTCTGGTCTGCTTATGCAAATGAGGGATGCACGCTTGCTTAGTTTTGATTGGCCAGTGCTTGTTTAGTCATGATTGGTCAACGTAGGCACCGTCTGTGGGTTAAGGTCCAGGAGGTGACATGGGATTTCCTGGCAGCTGTTGATTCAGGTGGCGTGGGAACAGGAGCAGAAAGTCCCGAAGTTCCACAAGCATGTGGGTTTTCCAGCAAATGGCCCTGTGGCTCTATTTTGAATTTAGGGCCAGTCAGCCACTCAGGATCTGCCTTGAAGGACTGACTCAGGCTCACAACGTGATTTTTAAAACTCGTGAGGTGTGGCAGTCGGGAGGCTAACTGAACGATTTCGCTCAACTTTGCCTTCAGCCCAGCTGGGGCCTCCTACGTAAGTCAAGCCTAAGATTAAAATGGTGACTAGTGTAAGGGTTGTGCTGATTATTCATGTCGGGAGATTTAGGTGACCACGGAAGGTAGGACTCCCCTTCTCTGGCTTTCTCCTTTCCTGGATTTTTGAGCTGCCCAAATTCTGTTCTTTGGGTCTTCGAGGCAATAAGTTGCAGGCTTTTAGTCCACATTCTTGCTGCCTCTGCTTGGCTTGGACTGAGGCCATCCTCTAGGGAAAAGCAACAGAAAGCAGGCGGCTGGCCCCTGCCACCCCTTCCTTCAGGTGTGGGCTCCGTCCAGGGTCAGCCTCCGCAGGGCTCTCTCCGGCACTCCCCACAGTTGTTTTTTATTTTTTTGTCCCAAGTTTGTGACTGTTCCCTGTGGGAGTGTGGGTGGCTGAGGGGCCACCTCTCCAGGGCTCAAAGTGCCCTTGGGCGCCGGCTGAGGCTGAGGCCCAGGTAGCCCTTAGAGGGTGACACTGTTCATCTGAAACAAGTCCCCTTCTCCCTGCAGCAGAAGAATTTTATCCTCAGCTAAAGCCTCTGAGGATAAAATTACTTCATGTATAAATAAATTTATTTTTCTCTATGTATCCACATGCCGGCTTTTTATGTTAGTACAGTGACGTTTTCCCTTTTTCCAGTTGCTTGGGTCTACCTGCCCCCTCTCTCGCAGCTCCACTGACCTCAGCCTTGGGGTTTGAGAGCACTTCCCCTCTTACAAATACTTAGACTTGGAGGATCTTTATTGGGTTCTTAACATTTCTCTGTGAAAAAGCAGGGCAGGCTTCACTGTGGCTCTTTTGCACTGCCAGAGGCTCACTGTGTGCTCCTGTTGGATGATGGCCTCATATCCCTGGAAATGGGCGATACCACGGACAACGCAGGCTTTGCATCCTCTTCCAAATGGACCCTCAGAATGCACACGGGCTTCAGAGAGCAGGATCCAAAGCCAGCTGGTTCCTCCACGTGCTGTTCCTGCAGGGGCAGCCATGAGGGATGGTGGAACCCTTTCATTTCTAACTGAGGTCAGGTGCATGGGGAGGCCGTGACTGAGTCCAAACTCGCTCTGCCGGCCACACAGCAGCCAATACATCGAGAGACATGGAGTTGGGGCCAGGAAGGAGACTTTATCTCGGAGAGTCAGAAAATTGAGAAGATGGTGGAAACTAACGTCCCAGAGATCCATCTCGGAATCATGCGGGCTTTGCCTTGCTTGTCTTCCATGTGAGAGGGAAAGAAGGGGACTGACAATCGCAATTGTCTGGGCTCCAACAAGCGTCTGGGGGAAGTTTGTAAAACTTCTTTGTCCGTGCGTAATGGTCTCTCATGTGACGGTAGCTAAACCTCCCTGTCTCTATAAATCCTTAACAAAACATAGTTAGCTGTTTACATACTTCCCTTTTAATCCCAGAGTTAGTTTCAAAAACCGCATGATTGCTGTCTTTGTGTTTTATCTCAGTGCTCTAAAATTATCCTAGCCTACGTGCAGGAGTGGGTAGAGGCCCTTCAGCAAAAATGGAGCTAGTTGTGTCCGTTCTTTAGCTGTTTCACTGTCACAGGCCCATGTGGAGAACGTGGTCAAGGAGTTCTGGAATGTTCTGCCACCTTGTAGGAATGGTCAGTGTGACTTCTTGTGTAAACTCTCAGATGCAGCTCAGCCCACCAGAAAGATATTTCAGACGAGGAACATGGGCACGAGCTGCAGCCTCCTTCTGGCTCTTCGCTAACGAGCTCACTAAATCTAGGACACGTGTTCACTCTATATTTGTAGAAAGTTATGTTTCATCTTTTTGCAAATTTGTTTGAAGGTTTTGGGGGTCCCGCCAAGATGCCTCTGCGACTTACCCAGCAAAGCCACAGAACTCCACCTGCCAACGAGCCTCGAGGTTGCTGAACCTGCTGCAGACACACTCAGTCTCAGCCCACGGCGGACCCCACATGGCACAAGCCCTTTCCCTCACTGACTCCCCGCGCTGCCTTATTCCTGGCCATGTGCTGCTGTGTTCCTTGCTGGTGTGGGGCCTGCTTCGGTTCTGGTTCTGGTTCTGGTTTGGCCCTATCCAATGTGCAAGTCCTCTCAGCAATGACTGAAGCCAGGTTTTCCAGTCTGCCCTGGGGGGATCTGTCTCTACTGGGGCAGGAGGGGTCCATTCTCCACGGAGAGAGGACAGAAAATCCGGCCTGTTCTTTTCCTCCTGTCCTCCTGTGAGCTCAACTCCATCAAAAGGATGTGTTGCGCCCCCTGGAAAAGAGAACAGGTTTTAGGATCTGGACCCATGAGTGGTGCTTCTAGGTTGGCTGTGACCTGTGGCTGAGGACGCATGACACAAGCCACATGCACTCAGTGGGTCTGTGAGCCTCCAACGAGAAAAGCCTTTACCTCTCCTGGTGTCTGAAATCTTTTCTTATATCAACAATGTATTGATAAATTAGATTACAAAGTTTCTTACAGCAAAGGAACTTTGTCCTGAATGGCTGATAAGTGCTTATATGAATTTAATAGCCTCAAAATCCCCAGAAAATATAGAAACTGAACTTCTAATATTTTATTTTATTTTATTATTTTTTTAGAGGCGGGATCTCACTATACTGCCCAGTCTGGTCTTGAGCTCCTGGCCTCAAGCGATGCTCCCACCTCAGTCTCCTAAAGTGCTGGGGTTAAGGTATGAGCCACCATACCTGGCCTTCTAATATTTTAAATGTGTTAGCCTTTCAAGAAAAAATATTTCTCCTCAAAATTACTATCCCTTATAGCATTTTTTTTATAAGAAACTAAGTTCACGTAATCAAAGTGATTAAACAAATCAGTTTGATAAATTTGGTTTAAAGACAGTGAATACGCCTTTTCTTCATTTTTTTCTATGTTGCATATAATGCAGGCATACATTTTATTTTGATAAGATGTAAATTTGTTTGTGTTTTTAGGTTTAAATTCTCCAGTTCTTTTCCCTGTCTTTTTTTGTTTTATTTTCAAAGCTATACACAATTTCACACACATCCTTATGATCTAGATATATTTACCAAGACATTTAAGCATGTCTATTTCCTGTTTTTAAACCCCTATTACCGGCCAGGCGCGGTGGCTCATGCCTATAATCCCAGCACTTTGGGAGGTTGAAGCTGCCAGATCACTTGAGGTCAGGAGTTATAGACCAGTCTGGCCAACATGGTGAAACCCCATCTCTTCAAAAAAATATGAAAATTAGTTGAGTGGCCGGGCGCGGTGGCTCAAGCCTGTAATCCCAGCACTTTGGGAGGCCGAGACGGGCGGATCACGAGGTCAGGAGATCGAGACCATCCTGGCTAACACGGTGAAACCCCGTCTCTACTAAAAGACAAAAAACTAGCCGGGCGAGGTGGCGGCGCCTGTAGTCCCAGCTACTCGGGAGGCTGAGGCAGGAGAATGGCGTGAACCCGGGAGGCGGAGCTTGCAGTGAGCTGAGATCTGGCCACTGCACTCCAGTCTGGGTGACAGAGTCAGACTCCGTCTCAAAAAAAAGAAAATTAGTTGAGCATGGTGGTGTATACCTGCAATCCCAGCTACTCGGGAGGCTGAGGCAGGAGAATTGCTTAAACCCAGGAGGTGGAGGTTGCAGTGAGCAGAGATCACAGCACCGCATTCCAGCCTAAGCAACGAGAGAAACCCTGTCTCAAAATAAATAAATAAATAAATAAATAAATAAATAAATAAATAAATAAATCCCTATTAGCTTCCTAAATAAAATATCCATGCATCATTATTAGTAATATTTGTTTTATAAATGTATTTTTATTTTTATGTTTCATTTCCATAGGTTTTCGGGAAACAGGTGGTATTTGGTTACATGAGTAAGTTCTTTAGTGATGGTTTCTGAGACTGGGTGCACCCATCACCCAAGCAGTGCACACAGCACACAATCTACAGTCTTTTATCCCTCACCCCTCCCACCCTCTCCCCCGCGCCCCCAGTGTCCACTGTATCCTCCCAATGCCTTTATTTCCTCATAGCTTAGCTCCCACCTATAAGAACATGCAGTGTTGGGTTTTTCCATTCCTGAGTTACTTCACTTAGAATAATGGTCTCCAATTCCGTCCAGGTTGCTGCAAATGCCATTATTTCATTCATTTTTATGGCTGAGTAGTATTCCAAGGTGTATATACAACACAATTTCTTTATGTTGATTGATGGGCATTTGGGCTGGTTCCATATTTTTGCAATTGCAAATTGTGCTGCTATAAACATGCGTGTGCAAGTATCTTTTTCGTATAATGACTTCTGTTCCTCTGGGTAGATACCCAGTAGTGGTATTGCTGGATCAAATGGTAGTTCTACTTTTAGTTCTTTAAGGAATCTCCACACTGTTTTCCATAGTGGATGTACCAGTCTACATTCCCACCAGCCATGTAAACGTGTTCCCTTTTCACCACATCCCCACCAACATCTATTATTCTTTTGATTTTTTTTTTTTTTTTTTTTTTTTTT
>NW_016806694.1:680412-697544 GCF_001698545.2 Rhinopithecus bieti
GCCAGATGTATAGATTGTGAAGATTTTCTCCCACTCTGTGGGTTGTCTGTTTACTCTGCTGATTGTTTCTTTTGCTGTGCAGAAGCTTTTTAGTTTAATTAAGTCCCATCTATTTGTCTTTGTTTTTGTTGCATTTGCTTTTGGGTTCTTGGTCATGAAGTCTTTGCCTAAGCTAATGTCTAGAAGGGTCTTTCCAATGTTATTGTCTATAATTTTTATGGTTTCGGGTCTTAGATTTAAGTCTTGATCCATCTTGAGTTGATTTTTGTATAATGCAAAAGGTGAGGATCCAGTTTCATTCTACCACATGTGGCTTGCCAATTATCCCAGCACCATTTGTTAAATAGGGTGTTCTTTCCCCACTTCATTTTTTTGTTTGCTTTGTCAAAGATCAGTTGGCTGCAGGTATTTGGGTTTATTTCTGGGTTCTCTATTCTGTTCCATTGGTCTATTTGCCTATTTTTATACCAGTACCATGCTGTTTTGGTGACTATGGCCTTGTAGTATAGTTTGAAGTAGATAATGTGATACCTCCAGATTTGTTCTTTTTGCTTAGTCTTGCTTTGGCTATGCAAGCTCTTTTTTGGTTCCATATGAATTTTAGGATTGCTTTTTCTAGTTCTGTGAAGAATTATAGTGGCATTTTGATGGAAATTGCATTGAATTTGTAGATTGCTGTTGGCAGTATGATCATTTTCACAATATTGGTTCTACCCATCCGTGAGCATGGGATGTGTTTCCATTTGTTTGTGTCATCTATGATTTCTTTCAGCGGTGTTTTGTAGTTTTCCTTCTAGAGGTCTTTCACCTCCTTAGTTAGGTATATTCCTAAGTCTTTCATTTTATTTATTTATTTTTGCAGCTATTGTAAAAGGGATTGAGTTCTTGATTTAATGCTCAGCTTGGTTGCTGATGTGTATAGCAGAGGTACTGACTTGGGTGCATTAATTTTGTATTCTGAAACTTTGCTGAATTCCATCAGCTCTAGGAGCTTTTGGGGAGAGTCTTTAGGGTTTTCTAGGTATACAATCGTATCATCCGCAAACAGTGACAGTTTGACTTCTTCTTTACCAATCCGGATGCCCTTTCTTTCTTTCTCTTGTCTGCTCTGGTTAGGACTTCCAGTACTATGTTGAATAGAAGTAGTGAGAGTGGGCATCCTTGTCTTGTTCCAGTTCTCAGGGGAGATACTTTCAACTTTTCCCCATTTAGTATTATGTTGACTGTGGGTTTGTCACTGATGGCTTTTGCTACATTAAGATATGTCCCTTCTATGCCTATTTTGCTGAGGGATTTAATCATAAATGGATGCTGGGTTTTGTCAAATGCTTTTTCTGCATCTATTGTGATGGTCATGTGATTTTTGTTTTTATTCTGTTTATGTGGTATATCACATTTATTGACTTGCATGTGTTAAACCATCCCTGCATCCCTGGTGTGAAACCCACTTGATCATGGTGGAGTATCTTTTTTACATGCTGTTGGATTCAGTTAGTTAGTATTTTGTGAAGGATTTTTGCATCTATATTCATCAGGGATATTGGCCTGTAGTTTTCTTTTTTTGTTATGTCCTTTCCTGGTGTTGGTATTAGGGTAATACTGGCTTCATAGAATTATTTAGGGAGGATTCCCTCCTCCTTTGTATTTTAGAATAGTGTCAATAGGATTGGTACCAATTTTTCTTTGAATGTCTGATAGAATTCAGTTGTGAATCCGTCTGGTCCTGGGCTTTTTTTTATTGTTGACAATTTTTTCATTACCATTTCAATCTCGCTGCTTGTTCTCGGTCTATTCAGAGTTCCTATTTCTTCCTGGTTTAATCTAGGAGGGATGTATATTTCCAGAAATTCATCTATCTCCTCTAGGTTTTCTAGTTTACGCACATAAAGGTGTTCATAGTCGCCTTGAATAATCTCTTGTATTTCTGTGGTATCAGTTGTAATATCTCCCATTTTGTTTCTAATTGAGCTTCTTTGGATCTTCTCTCTTCTTTTCTTGGTTAATCTCGCTAATTTAGTCTATCAATTTTATTTACCTTTTTAAAGAACTTTTCAAGTTTTAGTTTCATTTATCTTTTGTGTTGTTTTTGTGTCTCCATTTCATTTAGTTCTGCTCTGATCTGTGTTATTTCTTTTCTTGTGCTGAGTTTGGGTTTGGTTTGCTTTTGTTTCTCTAGTTCCTTGAGGTGTGACCTTAGATTGTCTGTGCCCTTTCAGACTTTCTGATGTTGGCATTTTTTAAGGCTATGAACTTTCCTCTTAGTTCTGCCTTTGCCATATCCCAGAGGTTTTTGTTTGTTTGCTTGGTGTTTTGTTTGTTTGTTTGCTTGAGACAGAGTCTGCTCTGTCACCTAGGCTGGAGTGCAGTGGTGAGATCTCGACTCACTGCAACCTCCACCTCCCAGGTTCAAGCAATTCTCTGCCTCAGCCTCCCGAGTAACTGGGAGTAGAAGAGCCTGCCACCACACCCAGCTAATTTTGTGTGTGTGTTTTTAGTGGAGACAGGGTTTCACCATCTTGGCCAGGCTGGTCTTGAACTCCTGACCTCATGATCCACCTGCCTCGGCCTCCCAAAGTGCTGGGATCACAAGCATGAGTCCCAGAGGTTTTGATAGGGGGTGTCACTATTATCGTTCAGTTCAAATACTTTTTAAATTTCCATCTTGATTTCATTGTTGACCCTGTGATCATTCAGGAGCAGTTTATTTAATTTCCATGTATTTGTATGGTTTTGAGGATTCGTTTTGGAGTTGACTTCCAATTATATTCTACTGTGGTCTGATGGAGTACTTGATAAGATTTCAATTTTCTTAAATTTATTGAGACTTGTTTTGTGGCTTTTCATAGGATCTGTCTTGGAGAATTTTCCATGTGGTCTAGAATAGAATGTATGTTCTGCAGTTGTTGGGTAGAATGTTCTGTAAATATCTGTCAAGTCCATTTGTTTTAAGATAGAGCTTAAATTCATTGTTTCTTCATTGACTTTCTGTCTTGATGATCTGTCTAGTGCTGTCAGTGGATGTTGAAGTCCCCCACTATTATTGTGCTGCTGTCTATCTCATTTCTTAGGTCTAGCAGTAATTGTTTTATAAATTCGGGGTGACACTGTCTGCTAAAATGGCTTGTGTGACAACAGATGGTTCTCTATCTCCACCTCCCAATTCTACCTGCAAATGGAAGTTATTGGTTGGGTTAACATTTATAATTAACATTAGTGACTGAGACTACACTAGGAGCAATAGTGGCAAAGAAATATGATTGTGCATTCAATGGGATGTGCTTTTGTTCATCAAGGATAAAGACATTCGTCTTGTCTAAAGTGTTTGTTTGCTCCAGAATGGGAAAGACAGTAGTGAAAGATACAACTTGAATGAAAATAGAAAATGATGGCAGGTTTAAGGAGAGTAAACCTTATTTTCCTTGATTCCAAATATCTGCAAATAATGAGTCTGAAAAAAAAAAAAACAATGAAATGTATTACAATTTGGGCAAAATTTGTTCATACTTAATGGGTTTGTTCATAAGAAAAAATAAAAGCATATGAATGCTTTGCTGCCAAATATTACATTAATGCCAGACTAGAATTGGGTCTTGTCTCTGTTAAAATGGCAGAAGTGGTCTTGGAGTATTTAGTCTGATATTCAAGAAGTGATAATAGACCAGGTCTGAGAGCCTTTGGAAGTGGGATTGAGTGGATGCATGAGGGAAATCTGAATTTTGCCACTGTGATTTTTTATGTTTTCTTTGTGATCAGTATACGATGTAGCCTTTCTCCTTCTTCTGGATCTGTCCTTAATCTGTAGCTTAATAAACTACGCTTTTGTAAGCTGAAACAAAACATTCTTTAATATCTTACTCATCTCTTAGGATTCATAAGTATTTTTATTGAGGTTCTTTGCTTTAATTGGCATTATTTGCAAAGATTCAATAAGAATCTGTCCTCCTTTTTCATTAGGATATAATTGGACTAATTGTGTGACCACATTGTTTGGATTTTTATGGTGTTATATTTGAGAAAAAATTGTGTGTGATCAGGCGTTGGACCAAAGGCAGAACTTCGGACTGGTGTCCACGCCCCTAAGGCCCTCCCTCTACCCAGAGCAGGTTGAGGGCCCACATGCTGTGGGAAACAGCGGGGACACTGGGAATGTTCAGACCTGGGAGGAGAGGCGTGTGGAGGGCTCAGCAAATGTCTTCAAAGATGTACGGCTGGAGGAACCCTTCCTGGCGTTCTCTGCCGTTACATACGGGCTACACCCTGAGACGGCCCCTTTCCCTTTGGTGTTCCCCACCAGACACATCTGGGCGACCCAATTTTCTGTTCCTTTGAACTGGGCTCCTCTCCGGCAGACCCTCTGTCTGCCATTTGTGCCGGGACTCCCAGAGTGCCAGCTTCCCCATGGGGCGAATCGGATCAGCCATTTGCCTCAGAAAAACCCTTTCTCATACTCGGGAGGCTGAGGCAGGAGGATCGCTTGGGCCCAGGAGCTCAAGGCTGCAGTGAGCTGTGATCGCACTGCTGCACTCCAGTCTGGGCAGCAGAGCCAGCTTGACGTGGCCTCCCAGTCTTTCCTCTCTCCTCCTGGACTCTGACGCTTCCATTCTCACAAGCATGGGGTTTCACACACTTCCAGGCCTCAGGGCTTGTAGTGCCCACCTCCCACCCGGTGTGCCCCTTCCTTGGCACAGATGCTCCCAACTCCCTCACCAGGCTGCTGCTGTGAAAGGGGCTTCCTGACCCCATGGCCTCCGTGGCTGTGCTTTCACCCCGTCCCACTTATAACCATGGTGTGTGGCTCAGGCCCCTGCCTGGACTGTCTTCTCATTTTGGCATCCAGCAAAGAGCACAACCTATGGAAATGCACACAACCGTGCTAAAAAACAAACAAATCAAATCTGGTCTAAGTCTCTCATTTTGCAACAGAAAAAGAGAAGTTATTAAGAAGTCGCGTGACGTGCCTGAGATCCCACAACCAGTTACTGGCAAAGCTGGGACGAAATCCTAACTCTCTCTGGGCCACTCCTACCTGCCTTCTCTTAACACCTGCAATTCCTGGTGGCTGTGAGGACCAAGCTGGAACTGATGACCTCAGCTCCAGGCAGGTACCCGGGGTCTGTGTGCGAGAGAAAGCTGCTTAAATAGCAGTGATGCCAGGGCACAAAGCCCGACAGGTGGGGGACCCAGGCCCCACCCTCAGCCCTCCCCACTGTCTCCACCTCCTGGGATGTGTGATCTAGGCAGAGTCTTCAGTGCTGCAAGGCACAGGATGGTGCTGGCTGCCTGGGGGGATAGGAGGAAGAGGTGGAGGTGGAGAAGAGGATGGTGATGATAGATAATAGCTATTACCCAACATCAAAATTCTTGCCTTCCAAAAGTGGGTCTCTCACTTCTGGGACTATATGGCCAAAGGCCAAGACCCCTGTGGGAAGCAGGGAGAGGATTCTTTCCTTAGGGAGAGAGCTGGGCCATGTGGACTCTGCACCTCCTTCAAAGCCAGGGTTCTCACTATGACTGGACACACAGATATGAGTACACTGCCGTGGGGAGGCTGCCCAGAGCTGAGAGTCGGCTCCAAGGCCAGGCTGACTTCCCGTACCGCTGCATGGTTCCACAAAGGGGTCCCAAGGAGCCCATGCCCACAAGGCTTCGAGGTCATCTCAGCACTTACAGAATAGCCACGCATCCCTGGACACCCAAGTCTCGAGACTTTTTATGGCTCAGTGTATCTGAGCCAGCAGGCAGCTCACTCTCTCCATGATTCCCCAGGCACCATGCGCCAATGGTGCCACGCTGACTCCTCTGGCAACCAGCACCACGCCGAGGGTCTCACTACGAATCACAAGACTGAAGGGACACTGCTTCCCAACAAATGGAATGCGCAGAAACACGAAATTCAAACCCCTCACCTTGACATGCTAAGCTCTGTCCTCATTGATGGCTAGAATGGAGTGGTGATACCCTGAGGACAGAATGTGTGGCTTGAGTAGCTTGGAGTCCAATCACTGCTGTTACCTGCCGCTAACCAACTCTGGAACCCTGCATTCTCGGGAGGTAATTTTGTACATAGACCGAGAAAGAGTCGGTTTAGGGGGCAAGCCAGCCACCGAGGGGGAGAGAAAAGAGGCCTAGAGGAAAGATGTGGAGACCTGGGCTCTAGTCCTGGATACGCCCCCACATCCTGTGCAATTGGAGCCGGTCACTTAATCAGACCCTCAGCTTCCTTACCTGGGAAGTGGGGATAATAATACTTGCTCATCTCACTTTGCAAGATTATTCAAGTCAAATGATCACCTCCTTAGCCAATACTATAAGCAATGCACACTTGTTTAAGGATTTATTACCCGGTAAGCAGCCCTTTTATTTTTTTCTCTGAAAGGATTTTAATCCTTTAGCCATTGAGAGAGCCAACCCTGGATTACCCTTGCCAAAATAAATCACTTCCTACTCAAAAACACACCTCACTTCACACCACTGAACCAGACACCTAAAAATGGTTAGAATGGTAAATGTATGAGGTGTATATTTTACCACCCTCGCCACACACACACATCACTTCCTATTCCCGCATCTCACCATGGAATATTCCTCCCACTACTGCACTTTTGGAGTCCCCCGGCAGCTGGTTCCAGCCCCGCCCTCCCATAGTGCCTCACCAGCCTGCATCAGGCCACAGGCCCCTCCTTCATCCCCACATCGGGACACCTCTCACCCAGTGACTGCAACTACTGGGGACCCTTTGCATCCCCAACAAGAGTGCCACCGCCAGAATGCACAGACTGGGACCCTTAGCACATCGGTCAGTACTTGATGCAAGAGAGACACTCAGTGTATGTTTGGCAATTGGCCGATTTCTCTGTCCACAGTGAAGGAAGGGGATGAGGCTCAGGC
Organism: Rhinopithecus bieti; assembly: GCF_001698545.2. Classification (NCBI taxonomy): domain Eukaryota; kingdom Metazoa; phylum Chordata; class Mammalia; order Primates; family Cercopithecidae; genus Rhinopithecus; species Rhinopithecus bieti. Next base: position 687,301 of record NW_016806694.1, read on the forward strand.
CTGCAAAGGACCTGACTCCTCAGAAGTCGTGGTCCTCTAGCTCCTCACCATGTGAATTTTATTCACTGCTTCCCTGTGACGCTCGTATTTGTTTTCTATTGCTGACATAAAAAGTCACCACAGGAAAGTGGCATCACCAACACCGTGGAATAAGATGCCTCAAGTATCATTCCTCCCAAGACGCTAACTTCACAATATATGGTCCAAAAAGTCTGTATGAGAACTCCAGAAACCATTTAAGAAGTTGCAGCACCCTAGGCAAACTCAAAGCCAGAACAGCCACTTTGAAAAAGGTACGAAAAGCCATTTTATTTCAACCCCAAAAGCCATTCCTCAAAGCAGCACAATCAGCAGAAAGCACCCAGTTCACAGCTTCTCCCTCAAGGGAAAGAAAAGACTGGAACATGTGTCCAACATTCCGACTTTTCAGGGAGGGGCCGCCTGAAGCAGTGGTTTTTGTCTCACTTGAACTGGACCCACGGCTGGAGCTGATACACTTTGGACATCCCGGGAGCCACAGGAACAAAAGAGCTCAGTGGCTTCTGGCAGCCCCAAATAGCCTGCAATACTTCAGGCAGACACCAGAGGGAGCAAGAGATTACAAGCTCCTGAGAAAGAAACCGGAAAACCGCTCTACCTGGGAAATGACATGCACACGCCCAGAGAGGACACATCCCAAAGGTTTGAGAGGCCTCTGGAATCTCCAACCCAGATGACTGGTGAAAGTTTTCCCTTTATGAAGCCAGACCTAAAAGACTGCAATAGGTGGCTTGTTTTCCAAATGCACAAATCACAGCATGAAATAATAAGACCCATGGAGAAGCAAGAAAACATGGGTGAATCAAAGGAAAAAAATAAATCTCCAGAAACGGACTCTAAATGAATAGAGGTCTACGAATTACCTCAAAAATAATTTCAAATATTTCTCTTAAAGAAACTCAATATACTACAAGAGAACACAGATTAACAACTAAATTAAATCAGGAAAACAATGCATGAACAAAATGAGGTTATCAACAAAGAGATAAAAACTGCAAAAAAAAAAAAAAAGAGAGAGAGAGAATGAAGCATAAATTCTAGAGCTGATGAATCCAATAAGTGCATTGAAAAATTCACTACAGGGGCCAGGTGCAGTGGTTCAGACATATAATCCCAGCATTTTGGGAGTCCAAAGCAGGCAGATAACTTGAGGCCAGGAGTTCAAGACCAGCCTGGACGACATGGTGAAGCCCCACCTCTACCAAAAACATAAAAATTAGCCAGGCATGGTGACATGTGCCTGTAGTCCCAGGTACTTGGGAAGCTGAGGTGGGAGGATTGTTTGAGCCCAGGAGGTGGAGGTTGCAGTGAGCTGAGATCACGCCATTGCAGTCCATCCTGAGGGATAGAGCCAGACACACATACACAAAAAAAAAAAAAAAAAAAGAAAGAAAGAAAAAGGAAAGCTTACTACAGAGATTCAACAGCAGACTTGATCAAGCAAATAAACAACAAAAGAATAAGCAAACTTGAAGACAGGTTTTTTGAAATTATTAAAGTAGAGAAATGAAAGGAAAAAGAATGATGAAAAGTAAAGAAAGCCTAAGGGAATTATACACCACCATCAAGCCAACCAATACATGTCATATGAAAGTCCCAGACAGAGATAAGAGAGAGAAAGGGGCAGAGAGCTTATTTGGAAAAACAATGGCTGAAACCTTTCCAAATCTGAGGAAGGAAACAGATATTCAAATTCAAGAAGTTCACAGGACTCCAATTTGGATGAACATAAACAGGTCCACAGTTTGGTTATAATATATAGAAGTCAAAAACAAAGAAAATTTTGAAGGTATCAAGAAAAAGTGACTTGTCATATACAAGGGAGCTTCCTTGAGACTATCAGTAATTTCTAAGCAGAAACATTACAGGCCAGAAGGTAGTAGAATGATCTGTTTAGAGTGCTAAAAGACAAAAAAAAACTACCAACCAGGAATACTACAACCAGTAAAACTGTCTTCAGACTTGAAGGCAAGAACTTCCTGTTTCAAAATGGCAGTGTAGAAGCAAGCTGGCTTCACTCCCCTCAACCTCCTGCCCCAGAAAACTGAAAAATGTATCTATACGGCACTGAGATTCTCCCAAGCAATATCTCAGAACTCAAAAATGAAGATGAGACAGTTCCCACAGCCACAGATAAAGAAACTCTGAGCAGACAGAAAGAGAACTGGACTTTCACATTTGTGATGCCCCTCCCCCCATTCTGCCTATCACCAAGCACATGGAAAAACTTCCTCTCAACTCATAGTTTCTACACTGGAAAAAGTGAGATCGAGGTGGACAACCAGCTCCCCACTGTCTTGGATTCTCTGGCACATCTGACCCTGCCTTAGCCCATGGAAAGCATTATGAGTGCCTGAAGGGAGAAATATCCTTGAGGACAGGGAGAGACAAAATAGGCAGGCAGGACAACCATCCCCAGTCCTGGAAACTCTGCTCTGTAACTTGGCTAAAGAAGACACCAAATCAGAGAGGCTGTTCAGCAGCACCACATGTAAAAGATTCATGTCACAGGTCTCCTGGGCACAAACCCCTTGCCAGCCTTCCCATACTGGTGGAACATCCTCTTTGGGGCCTCCCCCATTCAAGAAGGGGAGCATTCATGTCATTCATTACAGCTGGGTGGACCTGGATTTAGGCACCACCCACAACTGTAAAGGAACCAGACAGCCTAGTGGTAAAGAAGCTCTACAGACACAAACCCAATACAAGCCAGACAAAGAAGACTTACTTAAATAATCCCTCAATGCAAAGATGTAGACTACATCCACAAGAAACAACTGTGAACAGGGAACCATGACCTCCTCAAATAGAAAAAGCAAGGAACCAGTGACTGACCCTAATAAGATGGCAATATGTGAGCTCTCGACCAAGAATCCAAAACTGCAGGAGTTTTTTGTTTGTTTTTAGAGACAGAGCCCAGGCTGGGATGCAGTGTCATGATCTTAGTTCACTGCAACCTCAAACTCTTGGACTCAAGCAATCCTCTCAAGTAGCTAGGACTACAGGCGTATGCCACCATACCTGGCTAATTTCTTTTTTAATTATCTTTATGTAAAAATGTAGTCTCACTATTTTTTTCCAGCCTGGTCTCAAACTCCTGGCCTCAAGTAGGTCTCCTATCTCAGCTTCTCAAAGCACTGGGATTATAGGTGTGAGCCATCATGCTCAGCCCAAAACTGCAGTTTTAAGGAAACTCAATGATCTTCATGATAACACAGAAAAGCAATTGAGAAATTTAACAAAGAGATTGAAATAATTAATAAGATCACACACAACTCTTAGAAGTGAGAAATACATGTACTGAACTGAAAAGTTACTAGAGGCTCTCAACAGCAGAATGGATGAAGCACAAGAAAGAATCAATGAGGCCGAAGACAGCCTATTTGAAAATACATAGTATGAGGAGAAAAGACAAAAAAAAAGAGTGAAAAGGAACAAAGATTACCTATAAAATATAGAAAATTACTTCAAAAAAAAAAAACAAGAATTATTGGTGTTCAAGAGGGAGTTGAACAAGAGTAAGGGGAGTAGAAAGCATATTCAAAAAGAAAAATAGAAAACTTTCCCAAACTTGAGAAAGATATAAATAACCAGGTACAAGAAGGTAAGAGATCACCAGATTTGATTCAAGTAAGACAAACTCTGAAAGGTCAAGAACAAAGAAAAGTCCTAAAACCAGCAAGAGAACAGAAGTAAATCACACATAAAGAAGCTACGATTTGTCCAGCAACAGACTTCTCACTGGCAACCATACAAGCCAAGAGAGAGTGAGACCACATTTTCAAAGTGATGAAAGAAAAAAAACCCTGCCATTCAATAATACTGTACCCAGCAAAGTTGTCCTTCAAATATGAAGAGATAGTCTTTTTCAAACAAAACTGAGAGTTCACCACCACCACACCCATCTTACAAGAAATGCTAAAGATAGTTCTTTAATCTGAAAAAAAAAAACACTAAAATGCCAAAAGAAAAAAATAAAAAATGAAAAAGAGTTGAAGGTATAAAACCTACAGAAAAAATTAAGTATTCAGCTCAGACAAACCCAGTATACCCTAATATTGCAATTGTGTTGTGCAGTCCTCTCATAGTTCTAGCACGAAGTCCAAAAGACAAATATATCAAAAACAATAATAGTTATAGCAGCCAGTTAAGAAATAGATAATGTAAAAATATGTAAATTGAGACAACTAAAAGTTAAAATATGGGGGGATGGAGTTAAAGTGCAGTTATTTTTTTTCTTTGTAATCTAAGTTGTCATCTCTTTAAAATAACTTATAAGATGCTTTTTATAAACTTCATGGTAGCCATAATCCAAAACCTATATAGATTTCCTAAAAATAAGAAGAAACAAATTAAAACATGCTACAAGACAAAGTAAGTTAACAACAAAAGAAGGTAGTAAGAAAGGAAGAAAAGGAGAAAGGATGTACAAAACAATCAGAAAACAAGCAACAGAATGACAGTAGTAAGTCCTCACTTATGATTAATAACACTGAATATAAAAGGACTCAGTCCTCTTAGATAAAAGGCATAAAATGGCTGAATCAATAAAGAAACAAGACCCAAATATATGCTGCCTACAAGAAACCACCTTCACCTATAAAGACACACATAGATTGAGGGTGAGGGGGTAGGAAAAGATATTCCATGGGACTGGAAACTAAAAAAGAGCAGATGTAGCTATATTTATCTCAGACTACAAATCAAAGACTAAAAAGATACAAAGAAGGTCACCGTTTAATGATAGAGTAAATTCAGCAACAGAATATAACAATTATAAATATGTATGCACCCAATACCAGAGCACTGAAGTCTATAAAAGCAAACATTAACAGATCTAAACGGAGAGATAGACTGAAATGTAATAGTAGGGGACTTTAACACCCTACTCATTAATGGACAGATCATTCAGAGAGAAAGTCAAAAAAAAAAAAATTTAAACTATACCCAAGACTTACTAGGCCTAACTGACATTTACAGAACATTTCACCCAATTATTGCATTCTTTTCATCAGCACATGGGAATAATCTCCAAAATAAACCGTATCTTAGGCCACAAAACAAGTCTCAACAAATTCAAAAATGCAGAAATCATATCAAGTATGTGTTTCTGACCATGATGGAATAACAGTAGAAATCAATGAGGAACCTCAGAAACTTCACAAGTACATGGAAATTAAACATTGTGCTCCTGAACGATCAATGGGTTAAGGAAGGAATTTAAAAGGAAATTTAAAAATTTCTTGAAACAAATGAAAATGAAAATACAACATACCACAATCTATGGCACGTGGCAGAAGCAGTACTAACAGGGAAGTTTATAGCAATAAATGGCTATATCAAAAATATAGAAAGACTTCGAATAAACAACCTAAAATACACCTCAAAGAATTAGAAAAGCAAGAACAAACCAAACCCAAAATTAGTAGAAAGAAAGAAATCATAAAAATCAGAGCAAAATAAACAAAATTGAGACTTAAAAAAACACAGAAATCAACAAAATGAAAATTGTGTTTTTTTTGGAAAGAAAAGATAAAAGTCTTCAGCTAGACTAAGAGAAAAATGAAAGAAGACCCAAATAGATAAAATTAGAAACAAAAAAGGAGACATAACAACTAGGCCACAGAAATACAAAGAATCATTGCAGACTATTGTGAATAACTACATGGCAACAAATCAGAAAGCATAGAAGAAATGGATACATTCCTGGCCACATTCACCCCATCAAGACTGAACCATGAAGAAATAGAAAACTTCAACAAACCAAAAATGAGTAAGAAGATTAAAGCCATAATAAAAAGTTTTCTGTGAAAAAAAGAAAGAAAGTGGCCAGGTGCAGTGGCTCACCCCTGTAATCCCAGCACTTTGGAAGGCTGAGGTGAGCAGATCATGAGGTCAGGAGATCAAGACCATCCTGGCTAACACGGTGAAACCCCGTCTCTACTAAAAAATACAAAAAACTAGCCAGGCATGGTGGCGACGCCTGCGCCTGTAGTCCCAGTTACTCGGGAAGCTGAGGCAGGAGAATGGTGGTGAACCCGGAGGCGGAGCTTCGCAGTGGAGCTGAGATCCCGGCCCTGCACTCCAGCCTGGGCAACAGAGTGGGACTCTGTCTCAAAAAAAAAAAAAAAAAAAAAAAAAGCCCAGACATAATGGCTTCACTGTTGAATTCTACCAAACGTTTTACAAAGAACTAGAACCAATTCTACTCAAACCCCTAAAAAAAAATTGAAGTAGAGGGAATACTTCCTAACTTGTTCTCTGAAGCCAGCATTTCCCTGATACCAAAACCAGACAAGGACACAACAAAAAAAGAAAATGGTAAGTCAGTATCACTGATTAAACATAGAGGCAAAAATATTCAACAAAATACTAGCAAATTGAATTTAACAACACATTAAAGTGATTTTTCAACATGGTCAAATGGGATCTATCCCAGAGATGCAAGGATGGTTTAACATATGCAAATCAATAAATGTGATACATCACATTAATAGAACCAAGAACAAAAACTATATGATCATCTCAACACATCCAGAAAAAGCATTCAATAAAACTCAGCATCCCTTTATGATAAAACCCATCATCAAACTCAGTATAAAGGGAACATACCTCAAAATAATATAGGCTATATATAACAGTTCCATAGCTTATATGGTACTGAATAGGGAAAAATTGAAGACCCTTCCTCTAACATATGGAACAACTCAAAAAACACCTACTTTCAACCCTTTCTTTTTTTGAAACAGAGTCTCGCTCTGTCACCCAGGCTGGAGTGCAGTGGTGTGATCTCAGCTCACTGCAACCTCCACCTCCTGGGTTCAAGTGATTCTCATGCCGCAGCCTCACAAGTAGCTGGGATTACGGGCATGCACCACTGTGTCTGACTAATTTTTCTATTTTTAGTAGAGACGGGGTTTCTCCGTGTTGCCCAGGCTGGTCTTGAATTCCTGGCCTCAAGCAATCTGTCTACCTCGGCCTCCCAGAGTGCAGAGATTACAGGTGTGAGCCTCTGCACCTGGCTACTTTCACCATTTTTATTCAACATAATACTGTAAGTCCCAACCAGAGCAATTAGGCAAGGGAAAGAAATAAATGACATCCAAATTTGAAAGAATTAAGTCAAATTAGCATTTTTCACAGATGACGTGATCTTACACTTAGAAAAATCTAAAGACTCCACCAAAAGACTGTTAGAACTGATAAACAAATCCAGGAAAGTTGCAGGATACAAAATCAACATACAAAAATCAGTAGGAGTTACATATGCCAAGAGTAAACAATCTGAACAAGAAATCAAGAAAGAAATCTGGGAGCCTGCATTTTCTCCAGTACTCACTGGAGGCCAACTGCTGAGGTATTTGGCTGTTATAAATAAAGTTGTGATGAACACGCGTACAAGTGTTTGTATGGACATAAGCTGTTATTTCTCTTGAGTAAATACCTAAAAGTGGGATTTCTGGAGTTTTACTACCCTTGGATGCTACTGTTGATATGTAAAAGACTGAGGAACAGTTTGCTAATCTGCACATTGTTAAACGTTCCTCAGGAACCAAAAAGCCCACTTAACTTCTTGGCATAGACATATCAAAGACTGTGCAAGCAGGAAAATAAAACTTGGTTGCGGTTTTATATTCTAATGGATCGATCAGAATATATGATAGAGAAAGATTAAATGTACTCTGAGAATTTAGTGGATATCCTGGACTTCTTAATCGAGTGAAATTTGTGAATTCCTGTGACCGTGTATATTCAGGATATACTGATGGCACTGTAAAATGTTGGGAAGCTCGAATAGCCAGTGACAAACCTGTCCAGCTCTTCGAGGATTACCCTTCCAATACTTTTATCCATTTTAATATTAACTGTAATGATCACATTATTTGTGCTGGTACAGAAAAGTTGATGATGACGTATGGTTCGTGTTTTGGGATGCAAGGATGAATTCTCAGGATTTACGTACAACTAAAGACGCGATTGGTGCATATTCAGAGACACATAGTGATGATGTCACTCAAGTACGTTTCCATCCCAGCAATCCCAACATGGTAGTCTCAGGTTCATCTGATGGCCTGGTAAATGTATTTGATATTAATGTTGATAATGAGGAGGATGCACTGGTTACAACCTGTAACTCAATTTCATCAGTCAGCTGTACCAGTTGGTCTAGGAAAGGTTACAAACAGATATACCGCATGACACATGGTGGAAGATTTTATTGGTGGGATCTTAATCATCTGGGAATAGGGAGAAAGGGGTTTTTCTTCAATGGGTCTAGAGTTTCAGTTTTACAAGATGAAAATTTCTAGAACTCTGATGCACACAAGGTACTTACAGTGAACACTACTAAACTGTGTGCCTAGAAACGGTTAAAATGGTAAAATTTATATGTTTTTGTCCACAATTTTTAAAAAAGAAGTTGTATGATGACATAGACCATTGCTATATCTCCAGGGTCTAACACAAGTCTGGCACATAATAGGTGTGAACTAAATACTTGCTAAATGAAGGAATTCATAACTATAAAGCCTATGGTCTTAATTATTGTGGAATATTCTCTTTCTAAAATAGTAATAACCATTATATATATATAAATTGTTATTTCTAGCATGAGGGAGGGAACTGGGTATTGGAAACAACAGATGGAAGTTAGACTAATCGGAAGGTACCTTCCTTTGTTGTTGATTTCGATTCCTTTGTTTTAGATTTGATTTTAGAACCATGTAAACATTTTATATAATAATTAGAAATCAATATTAAATAAAAAATGTAAAAGCAATCCACAAAATAAAACAAAATAAATGAAATTAACATTTAGCATTTTCTTTTGTGACTGGCTTATTTCACTTAGTGTACTATCCTCAAGGTTCAAGGATTGTGTGTTAATTCCATTTTTAATTGTTTGAGGAATCTCCATACTGTTTTCCATAGCAGCTGCACTGCTATGGTTTGGATATGGTTGGTTTGTTTCCGTCAAACATCATGTTGAAACTTAATCCTCAATGTGTCAGTGTTGAGAGGCGGGGTCTAGTGAACCGTGTTTGGGTGATGGGGGCAGATCCTTCATGAACGGCTTGGTGTCGTTTTTGCGACGAGTTCTTGCTCTGTGAGTTCCTGTGGGAGCTGGTTGTTAACTAGAGCCCGGCACCGTCCGCTTTGCCCCCTTGCTTCCTCTCTCGCCGTGTGGTCTCCGCACATGCTGGCTGTTCTTCACTTTCCGCTTACGGCATTCTTCCCCCTGCTAAGTTTGTTTTAGTTTGTTTTGTTTTCTAATTTCTTGAAGCGTAAAGTTAGGTTGTTGATTTGAGATCTTTGCTATTTCTTAATGCACGTGTTCTGTGCTGTAAACTTTTTCCTCAGTGCCACTTTCCTGCTTCCATGACTTGTTACGCGTGTTTCATTGTCACTTTTCTCAAGATTATTTTGTAATTTCCTTTGTGTTTCTTCTTTGACCCGTTGGTTGTTCAGAGCGTGTTGTTTAATTTCCACATATTTGGGGATTTTCTCCTTGTCCTACGACTATTGGTGTCTAGTTTCATTCCACTGTGGTTTAGAAAGATGCTTTGTATGACCCCATCAGTCTCGCTCTGTGGCCCGGGCTGGAGTGAGCGGCGCCATCTCAGCTCACTGCAAGCTCCGCCTCCCGGGTTCCCGCCATTCTCCCGCCTCAGCCTCCCGAGTAGCTGGGACTACAGGCGCCGCCACCTCGCCCGGCTAGTTTTTTGTATTTTAGTAGAGACGGGGTTTCACCGTGTTAGCCAGGATGGTCTCGATCTCCTGACCTCGTGATCCGCCCACCTTGGCCTCCCAAAGTGCTGGGATTACAGGCGTGAGTCACCACGCCTGGCCCGATCTTCTTAAATTTGTTAAGAATTTCTTTTGGGGGCCGGGCGCGGTGGCTCAAGCCTGTAATCTCAGCACTTTGGGAGGCCGAGACGGGCGGATCACGAGGTCAGGAGATCGAGACCATCCTGGCTAACACGGTGAAACCCCGTCTCTACTAAAAATACAAAAAACTAGCCGGGCGAGGTGGCGGCGCCTGTAGTCCCAGCTACTCGGGAGGCTGAGGCAGGAGAATGGCGTGAACCCGGGAGGCGGAGCTTGCAGTGAGCTGAGATCCGGCCACTGCACTCCAGCCCGGGCAACAGAGCGACACTCCGTCTCAGAAAAAAAAAAAAAGGGCCGGGCGCGGTGGCTCAAGCCTG
>NW_016806694.1:700921-708316 GCF_001698545.2 Rhinopithecus bieti
GAGACCATCCTGGCTAACACGGTGAAACCCCGTCTCTACTAAAAATACAAAAAACTAGCCGGGCGAGGTGGCGGCGCCTGTAGTCCCAGCTACTCGGGAGACTGAGGCAGGAGAATGGCGTAAACCCCGGAGGCGGAGCTTGCAGTGAGCTGAGATCCGACCACTGCACTCCAGCTTGGGTGGCAGAGCGAGACTCCGTCTCAAAAAAAAAACAAAAAAGATTTTCTTTTGGGGCATAACCTGTGATCTATGTACATCTGTGTACATTTGAGAAGAATGTGTATTCTGCTGTTGTTGGGCGGAGTGTTTTGTATGTGTCCGTTAGGCTCAATTGGTCTACAGCGTTGTTAAAGTTCTTTCTTTTCTTTCTTTCTTTTTCACTTAAGATAAAGATGGGCGCTCTCTAATACTAAGTAAGTGTGCCTGGGATGAGCGGGGCCTCTCTTAGGACCAGGGGACATCTGCCCAAGCGCACTGTGAAATTGAAGCATTAATGCCCAGTGAGGGCCAAGTCAGGACAGTCACAGTAGAGCCAGCAATGGTGACCTCTCCTTCCCAAACCTCTAAGAGGCCCGCTGGGTTTACATGGGTCTGCAAGTCTGCACCGACTCGGCAATGGCCCTGGAGGCAGCCTGTGTGTCAGGGAAACATCAGGGGCATGGCGGCCACCTGCTGTAAGAATAGAAGGCCCTGGGAGCCTAGACAGCCGGCACATCTGACAGAAGCCTGGAACCCGAGCCGCTTCTTCATGTCCTGGCAGAGACCCGGCAGAGATCCATCAGGGACCTCCCACCATTAAACACTGTGCTGGGTTTTGCCTGTTTGGTGGTTTAGTAGGAAAAAAAGAAAAGAAAAAAGAAACAGAAATACATACATACAGACATACATACATACATACTGTCCGAGGATATCCGTTAGTGAGCAGAACAAAATCCTGCCCCCACAGTTTCATTCTGTGACACAGGACCTCAGGTGGGTGAAAGGTACTTTGGTGTCAAACTGGAGGGGAGAGGGATTGGGAGGAGGAGAAGAGGGAGTTTTATTCAGAGAAGTCAAGGAAGACCTCATGAAAAAGACACGTGAGGAACACACAAGGAAGGAGGTGAGAGTCAGATGCAGGGGTCTTGGGTGAGAACATTCCAGGCCAAGGGAGCAGCAGGTGCCAGGCCCCGAGGCCGGGCAGGCCTGGAGCACCAGGCAACCCACGTGCCACATGGAGGTAGTGGCTCTCACCACCATCCTGGCCTCTGGATTCCTTCATATGAGTCACAGAAGAAAAACTTGTTATATCTGAGTATTATTTTTGTGATCTTACTCTTCAACTTAAAACCTTTTTTATTGCAGACATTTTATTTATTTATTTATTTATTTATTTATTTATTTATTGAGATGGAGTCTCGCTCTGTCGCCCAGGCTGGTGTGCAGTGGCATGATCTCGGCTCACTGCAACCTTCGCCCCCGGGTTCAACCAATTGTTCTGGCTCAGCCTCCCTAGTAGCTGGTATTACAGGTGTGCGCTATCACGCCTGGCTAATTTTTGTAATATTGGCCAGGCTGGTCTCGAACTCCTGACCTCAAGTCATCGGCCCACCTTGGCCTCCCACCATGCCTGGCTAGGCTTTAAAATTTTCTGTAGAGTTGAGGTCGTGCTATGTTGCCCAGGCTGGTCTCGAACTCCCGGGCTCACGATTCTCCCGCCTCAGACTCCCCAAGTGCTGGGAGTGCTGGCTCACCACCACGCCCAGTCAAGAAATTTTTTAAAAATTATCATTATCACACCCAACAAAATTAACAGTACTCCCTTAATATCTAACCCCTTATCAGTGTTTCAATTTCTCTTGTCTCAAAATGTCTTTTGTCAGGTGGCTTGTTCCAGTCCGGATTCAGACAAGGTCTTTGTGGTTGCTTCTGTTGTGTCTCCAAGTCCCTTTTGACCTGGACTCCCTCTTTGGTGAATTCCTGTCTGGTGCGGCAGCTCCTGCGCGCTGAGCACCTCTCCTTGCCCCTGAGACCACGCCTGAGACAACACTGAAAACTTCACACACATACAGAGTCTAGGGTTTGGGGGGTGACCGCGTCTTCTTTCTGCCTTTAAGATTAGACACCTGTGTGCTAGAGCAGCCAGGATGACCACAAGCAAGACGCACAGGCACCCACACCAGGGCAGGTGGCGGCGTCTCAATGCATGGATTCACAGCCGGGCTGCACCCCAGTGCTTGGGCCCGCGGCTCTCCGGGGGCTCCACTTTCTGCCCCTGCTCCGCCAACTCCCACCAAACAACCAAATGAGCAAAACAGAACGCAGCACTTCCAAAGGACAGATCCGAACCCTGGGCAGCCCAGCCTTGCCTCCTGAGGTGCAAGAGCAGGGATGCATGAGACCCCGATGATGTGGCGGCCAGCGATGGCCATCCTTTCTAGGACTCACGGGTCTAAGTGAGGCAGGAGAACAGGGTATGGAGGCAGGGAACCTAAGGCCATTTCACGCAGGACTTTCTAGAACTAAATTGAAAGGAAAACTAACTTTCCACGCCTAAGTAACAAAAGGACCAGAAGTTACTCCCTTTGCAAACCCCCACCTTCTCTGTGGGGTCGAAAGGAAATTGGCCGTCCACAACCAATCAGACTCATTGCCGCCAGTCTTCGTTTGCATATTAGTCCAACTTTGTAACTTTCACTTGAGCCTCTTAAGGTTAGCTTTTTGCAACCAATCAGATGTTTGCGCAGGAGTGTGACCTTTGTAACTTCACCCCAGCCTCTGGTTAGCTGCTTTCTGCAACCAATCAGACCGATTTGGGCCACCACTTTATTTACATGAGGGGAGCACATGAGTGGCCAATGGGAAACCTCCAGCGGGTATTTGGACAGAGAAGATTCTGGGGCAGCCCTTGAGCCTGCTCAGGCCGCCCCCACACTGTGGAGTGTACTTTCGTTTTCAATAAATCCCTACTTTCGTTGCTTCCTTCTTCCCTTGCTTTGCCGCACGTTTTGTCTATTTCTTGTTCAAAAAGCCAACAACCTGGACAACGCGCAGTCACGACCCTCTACCGGTAAAACGACCCCTTCCCTTGTACGAGCTCATTTGATGTTCAGCACCTACAAGGTCAAGGCTAATATGAGCTCTACTTTTCAGATGAGGAAACTGAGGCACAGAGCGGTAAAGTACCATAAGTCTGGTGGACAGACCCTTAAACCCAGGCAGCCCTGCCGTGGCGCCCTTTCTTACCCCAGAGCGGGGGTGGGACACACATAAAGCCCCCGGGGAAGCCCCCGGGAGACACAGGAAGGACTGGCTTTAGGAGAGAGAGGGCAGAGGGCAGAGGGCAGAGGGCAGAGGGCAGAGGGTGAGGGTGAGAGTGAAAGGCAGGCCAGGGGCGCAGCGGGGCAGCTCTGGCGCTGGAGCCAAGGAATGGGGCAGCGCCGCTGCGGCTGGGACCGGCCTCCCCACCTGAGCTTCTGTCTGGCGGGAGCGGGCTCCACGGCTCCCCTCCGCCTCCAGCCCCTGAAAAGCAGGACTAGGCTGACCCCAGAGCACCCGGCCGCCCCCACAACCCGCGCCGAGCGCGGACTCCCCAAGCCAGGCATTTCCTCCCGAGGTCCCCCGCAGAGGGATCGCCATTCCTGCTTTGGCGCCGCGAAAGCGGGCTGTTCCCGCCTCCGTCCGCCCCGCTTGGCCTGGCGCCGCCTCCCACTGCCACCGCAGTTGTCCGGATCCGGATTCCTCCCGGGCCGGCGCCTCCTGCTGCTGCCCGGGAACCCCGCGGATGCGCCTCCGGACCCCTGAAACGCGGGCCCGCCGCGACCCCCAGCTCTGCAGCCTCTGCCACGAGGCCCCGCCAGGGCGGCGACGGTTCGCTTCTGCCCGGGCCTCCCTGTGGCTCCGGTGGCTGAGGGGAAGGTGCGGGCGCCCCACACCTGGGGACTGGACTCCGCGCCGGGCCTCGTGCTCCGAAAGGAGGCCCTGGGGCCGCCCTGCTCCTCTGGGCACTTTCTGGCACCGAGTGCGGAGCGAGCCCCCCCGCCGAGCACGGCTGACTCGGTTTCCCCGGCACAGGCTGCTTGCCCGGCGCTGACTCGTTTCCCAGCGACTCCCGAGGGGCGGCGCCCCCTTGCTCGGAGCCGGCGTCCCCGCAGCGCGCCCAGGCCCTGGGTGTGGCTCCCCCCGACGGCCGTGCAGACGGCCCCAGCCCGGCGATCTGGGATTCACAGCGCAAACGGCATTTGAATATTCATTGTGCGCATGCAGCACTTGCCGAAGAACACACAAAGATCTCTCACCACAATTATCTGGCTCCAGCTTTAAAATATGAGCTGTCACTTCTTTCACGGATCTTGTGAGAAAGGAGAGTCTTTTTTTCTTTAACTCTTTTTCCCTTGAACGCAATTACCACCTCATTCATGGCTCTTTGTGGCCACCTAATCTTGGGATTATGCCAGTGACATGACCACAAAGCAGCATGACTGACGTACCTGACAGCTCTGGCGGTGACACGGCGGCCGCAGTGAGAGGCAGCCTTTGTGGAATGAGTTCCACTGCCGCCCGCCTCGCAGGGAAACCGGGCAGGAAGGTGTGGCCCAGAACCGCCCAGGGACCGTCCCCACCCGCGGGAACGCTTGCTGTTAACTCGAGAGCCCTGCACACTGCACCGAGGAGCAAGGATGCCGGGGCACACCTACCTGATTCCCCCATTGTTGGCCAACATCAAACATCTGCACCCCCATTTGATTTGTGACGTACAGTAAAGCAGCCAGGTCTGAGGACTTGTGTCCCACAGTGGAGGCCCTAGTCGGCCTTCCCCAGGCCCTCCCCAGACCGCGCCAGCCTGATACCAATGCAAGCCCTGTGCAGGCACAGCACGTGCAGACACGCCAAGCGCAGGCACAGCACAACACGTGCTGGCAGCAGATCCACTCAACTGTACATGCACTGGGCGCCATGAAGACCCCACACTTTTGATTCCAGCTTAGCACATGGGAACTTACCCTGGGATCAGCCATTCAGAGGGCTTCACTAGCTTCCGGTGTGTTGGGTTGGTTATATTCTCTGACTTTTGGTCTCTCTCCCACCTTTTCAGACCACAGAAATAATACCTATTATTCAAAATCAAAACAGAAAGACGTAACATGAACAACAAACATCCTGCCATCCGCCTTCTCAAAGGCACCCTGCTTTCTCCACCTGCAGATGTTCCCTGAAGTGTTCTCGGTGCACCTGCATCCAGTATGAGTAATTTTCCTTACAGAAAAGTATCACTCTTTACATACTGTTCACATCTTTTTTATTTTATTCTCTTTGTCATCTTTGCATGATTCGCATATTTTAGTAACTGATCTTTAATCAGTTTTAGGGGTAGCCTCATGCTTAGGCTCTGGAAAGGAACTGGCCCACCACCCTCTTGAGCACCCAAGAAAACAAGGGCTTTCTTCATGGTCTAAAGATTTGAATAACTGGAAACATTTAAAACCTCTTAAGTGGCTTAAGATTGCTATTAAACTAACAGAAAGAGGGAAAGACAAACATTTGTCTGCAATACAGCAACCAGCAGCCACACCACTGAAGGTATCCTAGCAAGGGCGGGTGCTGGACAGCAGTCCTGAGCTAAAAAAGACCAGAGAAACCTGTCCAGATCTCTTTCTCACCGAGGACCTCCCGGGTGACCAGCCCAGAAGGTAACTAAACCGCTTCGCTTGCTCAGCCTCCGTTTCCTCACGGTGTACACCAAATTAGAACACACTTCATGTGCAAAGCTAACATTCCTGCGTGAAGCTACCTGGTTAATTCTGAGAACTCACATGCCGCGCTGGTGAGAGAAAACTTGAGTTTTGTTTCTAATTGGAAATGAATAACTGAAATTGTTCTCTCATATCTTCTTCTGGGACTCTTAGTTTTATTTCTAACATGTGATTCACCTGGAAGATATTTTGGGCTAACCCATCTCTTTCTCACTGAAATGTTGCCATTTACCATCTACTAAATTTCTGTGTGTATCTGAGTCTTTCTGGATTCCATTCTGTTTCATTGATCTTTTCACAAGCCAGTCTCACCCAGGCTGCTTTAATTACTGTTAGGATTGGATGTGGCTCCACGAGTTTCCACTGAGAGAAGACCTGGGATTCCAGCAGGCAGAGGCCGACATACAAGCTTAGTTGTTGCTATGTTTCTTCCTAATAGCTTCCCTCCTGAATCAAACCCAACCAGCAAACATGGCAGAAATGGACCACCAGCAGAAGGTGACACATGTCAATCCTGAGGACCGGTCCCTTCCAGAGAGAAAGCCTAGCAACAGGAGGCTCCCACCATCTCTCAGAGGGAGCACACATTTCCTCACCTTGACGTCGACACGAGGAGGCTGACAATGACATCCTGTGTGGCGTGCCCAGGAGAACCAGACGCCATCACTCTCCCTCTTCAGCACATCCTGGCTGTCCTGTTGGCACTGCCATGCCAACCTAAGAACCACTTTTCTACTTGAATCAACACCTTGTAGGTATCATTACTGGAAAGGCATTAAATGTAGAAATTGGTTTAGAGAGAACTGACAGCTTTAGTTATTGTTATCTTCTACTTTAACACAAAATATGCATTCCTGATAAGCTTCACATTCCCAAGGTAAAATCGGGCTAATGGGTAGAGTTAGGGGCTGACTACTCAAAATCTATGCAACTTTGTAACTAACACCAAGAACTGGGCCAGACCAGTAGCTCACGCCTGTAATCCCAGCACTTTGGGAGGCCAAGGTGGAAGGATTCCTTGGGCCCAGGAGTTTGAGACCAGCCTGGGCAACATAGCAAGACCCCTTCTCTACAAAAAATACAAAAATCAGCCAGGTGTGGTGGTGCACCCTGTAGTCCCAGCTACTTGAGAGGCTGAGGAAGGAGGATTGCTTCAGCCCAGGAGTTCAAGGTCCCAGTGAGCCATGATCGTGCCACTGCATTCTGGCCTGGGTCACGAAGCGAGACCCTGTCTCTCAAAAAAAAAAAAAAAAAAAAAAAAATTGCCATAACAACCCTCATAAAATTCTGGCACAGTTAAAAAGACATGTAAAAGCCTGTAATCCCAGCACTTTGGGAGGCCGAGACGGGCAGATCACGAGGTCAGGAGATTGAGACCATCCTGGCTAACACGGTGAAACCCCGTCTCTACTAAAAAATACAAAAAACTAGCCGGGCGAGGTGGCGGCGCCTGTAGTCCCAGCTACTCGGGAGGCTGAGGCAGGAGAATGGTGTGAACCCGGGAGGCGGAGCTTGCAGTGAGCTGAGATCCAGCCACTGCACTCCAGCCCGAGCGACAGAGCGAGACTCCATCTCAAAAGAAAAAAAAAAAAAGACATGTAAAATCCTAATATAGATAGATGCTAAATGTAGAATTTTTTTTTTTTTTTTTTTTTTTTTTTTT
>NW_016806694.1:711411-754719 GCF_001698545.2 Rhinopithecus bieti
GGAGTCTCGCTCTGTCACCCAGGCTGGAGTGCAGTGGCCAGATCTCAGCTCACTGCAAGCTCCGCCTCCCGGGTTCCCGCCATTCTCCCGCCTCAGCCTCCCGAGTAGCTGGGACTACAGGCGCCGCCACCACGCCTGGCTAATTTTGTTTTTATATTTTTAGTAGAGATGGGGTTTCACCGTGTTAGCCAGGATGGTCTCGATCTCCTGACTTCGTGATCTGCCCGCCTCAGCCTCCCAAAGTGCTGGGATTCCAGGCGTGAGCTCTGCCAGCTAAATGTAGGATTTAAACAAAGGACGGGTGATGCTCAGACCCAGCGACAGCAGGGACGGGCGTCTGGGCCACTACCCGTGTCTGGAGAGTTCCTAACAAGCTACTCTCCAGTGGGAGGAGAAACAGCGGGAGGCTGGGCACCAGCAGAGCTCCCCCTCCGCTGGGGGAAATGCTGCCTGGACTGCTGTGGCCCCAGCCCCATCCCCACTCGTGGGCGCCGTTCATGTTATGGAAGAAGGCCCCGGTGCAGTCCGGCAAGTCACTCCAACTCAATTCTCCCACATGCTCAGGGGGACCTCACCGTTTCCTTTGTATACACGTCACACATTTCTAAGCTTATTTCTGCTGTTTCGTCTTCTGCTGTTTTCTGGCTGACCATTATTTCCTTGTGTAGAGGAAGACCATTGATTTGTGTACATCAATGTGGCACCGTCGCCTTCCTACGTACACATCTCTTACTGCTTATCGTTTCCAGGAGGAATTCTCTTGGAATTCCCTATCAACAGTGAAGGAAGCTGTGAATGGCTTGTTGGCCTCCCTCTTTCAGACCTTACGCAGCTCATCTCCTCCCATCCTCCAGGGCCAGTGGCCATCAGAGGCCCCTCCTGTCATGTGGTATGCGGCTGTGGTGAACAGTGTCCTGGCCTGCTCCCGACTTCAGTTTTATGCCTCTCTTCACTCGCATGGTGCGCATTTGGCTCGAGATATAAATGCACTGTTATGTTAAACCAGTGTCCACATCCTCTTGACATTTCCATTGCCTAAAGACACAGGCCGCCCTGGACAACGCGTCCGTTCTCTCAAAAGGTCTGAGCCCCGCCACACGCTGGTTCTGCTCCGGGCACCAAGGCTTCGGAGGTGACCACAGCCCTGGTCCCTACCTCACGGTACTTCAGGTTTAATGAGCAGAACCAGACACTCAACAGAGAATGGCCCAGCAGTTCCTCACTAGTGGGTGGGCCATCTTCCTGAGGACCTGGCAGGCAGGAAGGAGACATCCTCCTGCTGAGGAAGGTGTCCTGGTGGAAGACAGAACGTGTTGTGGCCCAAGTCGGGAAGAGGCTACCCCACTCCAGGGGTATGAGGGCGGACGTGACATGAGGAGCAAGTGAGGGGAAACGAGGCTGCAGAGACATGGGACGAGGGTGAGCAGGCTCCACCAGCAGAGCACATGGAGCTCTCCAGACGCTTCCATAAAGACAGGGCCAGGGTGGCTGCTGAACACCAACTTCCAAGACTGAAAATGGACACGTCGCACAGACACAGAGGTGGCCTCTGCAAAACTGTGATATGGCAAGGCCTGGCCTCTGCACCCTCCCCAGATCTCCCAGCAGCCTTTCTGTCCATGCTAGACACATCCTGAGGACGCCCCTGGGAGTCTGCTCAGATGATGAGGGTTCCTTCTCTGCCCTGCCTCAGCGTCTCGTGCATAGCAAGGCATAAATGACTGCCTCTCCTCACAGATTTGACAGAAGGGCGATTTCGTGGGGCAACTAAAATGTAAGCAGAATCTGGCTGCACCCAGTGGGGTTGGGGCTGGGCGAGTCCTTCCCCCTCTGAAGTCATACTGGGAAGAGAGCTGCCTGGCCTGGCTGTCTCTGCCAACATGTCGCAGAACCTACCCGCCAGTGACATGTGCTCCTGTGCATCTTCTGGGTGGGCACAGGACACAGCAGGATGAGAACTGTCATGAACACACCAGGGAGGATTCCAGCTCCAACTGTGGCCCTGCTTGCTCAACTCTACCTTCACTCAGAGCCACTCTCCAAAGCCCAAGGCCTTGGCTGTCAGCCTCCAGAGTTGGGCTCTCTTTTGAGGGGTGCTAGCATCCTCACTGCACCCCTCTCCCATATCGACAAGCAAATTCCTTAAAGACCAGATGGGTCACGTTTTTTTTCATTTCCATAATCTCCCTTACTGTTCCCTAAGTTCTGAATCCTTCTACTCCTTTACACTGGCCTGAATTTAACTTACAGGATCTTTTATCAGTGTGCCTACATTTACGCTGAGGCATAAAATTAAAAATGTGGCCCGGCACGATGGCTCACGCCTGTAATCCCAGCACGCTGGGCAGCTGAGGTGGGCAGATCACAAGTCAGGATCCAGCCTGGCCAACATGGTGAAACGCCGTCTCTACCAAAACTACAAAAATTAGCTGGGCATGGTGGTGAACGCCTGTAATCCTGGCTACTCAGGAAGCTGAGGCAGAAGAATCACTTGAAACCAGAAGGCACAGACTGCAGTGAGCCGAGATCCCACCACTGCACTCCAGCCTGGGTGACAAAAGCAAAACTCCGTCTCAAAAAAAAAAAAAAAAAAAGTGAAAGTGAAACAAAAGATGGGAGTGTTTTATTAAAGGTTAACAGAGGTTTTAATCACAAAACGTCAACAGTTGTTGGCTTGTCTCAATCTTTTATAAGCAACTATTTGCCACCAAGGTGGCCGATTTCAAAGAGCTGGTTATATCTGCAGTGATGTTTCTCTTTAATTAAACACCCGCTGTGTGAGTTATCTGATGCTGTGGAATGAATTTACACAGGTGCCAAGGCTTCAAACAACAAGCATCGATTTTCCAGCGTCTGGCATGGGGAATCCGGGCACAGCTTAGCTGGGTCCTCTGCTGTGGGCTCTCAGGCTGCAGTTGTGGTGTCACCGAGATGGGGTCTCATCTGAGGCCCGACTGCGGAAGGACCTACTTCCAAGTGCCTTCACTTGGTGCCAGCATGATCCACGTCCTTCCGGGCTGCTGGGCTGGGAGCCTCAGTTCGCAGCTTGCTGCCCGTCAATTCCAACCTCACTTGATTCCTTGCCATGTGGCCCTCCCTGGGATGGCAGCTTGCTTTACTGAGGCCAGTAAGGGAGGGTCTGGTAGCCAGACAAGAGTCGGAATCTTCTGTGATGGGATCAGGCAGGTGAATTTCCCTCAATGTGGAGGCCTTCTATTGGGGCTGGAGGGAAGGACTGCACAAGGCCATGTGGGGACCATGGTGGGCCCCCTTAGAAGCTGCCTGGGCATCCGCCTGTTTCTTACTCTAATAATCCTGTTTGCAAAGGAACTATTTTAGAATGGCACTGCTCTGAACATTTTCATAGTTATCTGTTCATTCTCCTATCCATGCTCAGGTAATACAGGAAATAGTGCAAAAACACAAAACAAGTCAACAAACTAATCCTTAAAAATAAATTCGTGGCCGGGAGCGGTGGCTCAGGCCTGTAATCCCAGCACTTTGGGAGGCCGAGACGGGCGGATCACGAGGTCAGGAGATCGAGACCATCCTGGCTAACATGGTGAAACCCCGTCTCTACTAAAATACAAAAAACTAGCCGGGCGAGGTGGCGGGCGCCTGTAGTCCCAGCTACTCGGGAGGCTGAGGCAGGAGAATGGCGTGAACCCGGGAGGCGAAGCTTGCCAGTGAGCCGAGATTGCGCCACTGCACTCCAGTCTGGGCGACCGACAGAGCGAGACTCCGCTCAAAAAAAAAAAAAAAAAAAAAAAAAAAAAAAAAAAAAAAAAAAAAAAAAAAAAAAAAAAAATTCGCCATCAAACAATTTCCCCTAAAGTGGTCCTGTGGGATTTTTGGACCTGGAAGGACATGTGGAGCAAGGAGTCCTAAGTGTGTATGGCAGTGACACCTGACAGGTGAACTGACAAGAAGCCGGGCCTGTGTTTGTGGGGTTTGCTAAGTGGCATTTTGAAATTCAATAAAAGCCAACTAGCAAACCTAAAAACTTGCATAAAAGTTAAAGAGTGAGTAAAATTTATCAGATGCCAAGTGAATCTGCTCTGAGAGTTTAGGAAGCATCAATATGAAACCCACACATCCTAACCAAGTTGGGTATCAAAAGCGTGCAGTGGCCAGGAAATGTACCTTTAAGAGAACTGACAAGTGGGTTTTCATTAATGAAAAAGACATATTAAAAAATGATCTAATTCCGGAAGAGGCTAGGAAAACAGTTTTTCACTTTAGAGCAAGGCTTTCATCAGTCTTCTATGAAATAATCTATCATGTTAATAATCAAAATTTAAAAACTTAATACTGAATTGAAAAGGGGGAATGTTCATTAAGAGGAACAAGTTCACAGTTGTGAGAAACAGCCCAGTGTAATTCTGCCCAGAAATCTGTGTCCCATAAAATCTATGTATTGCATATAAAGAATCATCCCAACCTCAGTTTTACTAAAAACTAAAAACAGCTGCCCTCTTACACAGTCTTGTCTCTGCACTCATTAAATCAGTAATGATGCACATTCATCATCACTGAGCTGTACAGAACTTTAAGTTTTGCCTGCGGAATGTCTTACCTGCTTGACAAGAGAAGTATCCTCACTCCTGTGGACTCCAGTAATCTTAGCTGCAGGACACATTAATTTGCAATCTTAGGTCTGCTTTACAACCAAACAGCTTTTAGAAGCAGCCGTACACTAATGCTCCATGTTTTCTATGCTGAGAACAGTTTCTACCATCTGTGACTGGGTACCTAAGTCAGAAAAAAACAAGGTTTGAATCCCAGCTCAAACGTTTTAACTGTGTGACTTTTGGTGAATTACTTAACCCTCTGAGCCTTACTTTCTTTACGTAATACAAGTATCAACTCCGTGGGCCAGACCAGCCCCAGCCCCAGCCTCCTATAAATTCATCTCTGTCCACAGATGCCACTGTGGACAGACCACCGTAGGAGGAAGGGCTGTGTCCCTCCTCTCCACTCGCAGGTCCCTCCGCCATAAAAAGCCCACTCTCCATGAAGCTGTTGAGAATTAAGTACCACAGCAGACATAGAGCACTTAGGACACTGCTTGGCACATTGAAGCACCAGTATACATTTAGCTGTGACTACTAGGAAATATGTCCTGGAGACGCGTAAGAAACCAGTAAGAAATCTTGGGGCAAAGGTGGAAGCTCTCTCGAGAAGAGTGTTTACTGGGAGTGGGGAGAAACAGCTGGGCATCTGCAGCAGGGCGGTGAGCAGCCAGCCTCCCAGAACAGGAGAGTGTGGCAAATGCACCAGAGCCACTGGGCGGTCAGTCACACTCCTGCAGGCCACGCGAGGCTGTCCAGGTGCTGAGGATGCGTGCGTGCAGGGTTGGCCAGGTGTCATGTCATGCAGACCTTACATTCCACAGGAGGGAGGGCAAACAAGTAGGAACACATGCAGCGGACACGAAGGCCACCCACAACGGACGGTGCGATGCGCAGAGGAGCTTGCCTTGGATGGGGCAGGAGAGCCTCTCTGAGAAGCGGAGCTGGCCACGCCAAAGCCTGGGGAAGAACCTGAGACGTGAGCACTGAGCTGGCTGGAAGAGCAGGGAGGCCACTCAGCTGGAGCTCAGGGGGATGGCAGTGGCCGGGGGTGAGGACCTCCAAACCACAGGGACGAATCTGGGCTTTATGCCATGTACAGGTGACTGTCCTCACATATGAGCAGGGAACCTAGGCTCTGGTTTACCTCTTTCAAAAGATAACCCTGTCTTCTGTGGAGAGAATGATCTGGAGCTAAGAGCAAGCAGGTGGTCTGGTGAGGAGATGACTGCAGTGGCCACAGAGATGACTGAGTGAGGCTGCTGTGGCCAGCGCTGAGATGGATGGATGAGGATTTGTTAGAGGCACAATTTAGAGGGAGCGACGTGAGGGCTTGAGGGTGAGGAAATGGGCTGGTAGAATGAGGAAAGCAAGGCGAAGCCCGTGAGGCAGGGAGAGAATCAGAAGTTTGAGCCGCCTACATGACAACCAAATGGAAGCATCTGGCTGGACCCACGAGTCTGGAGCTCAGAGGAGAGGTGGAGACTGAAGACATCAGTGTGGGAAGGGACGGGGAAGAACGGAGACAGATTTCAGACAGGAGGCTTGCTAAAGCCAAGCTTCTGCAACGACCTTGCCTGGGCACTGCTCTCACGCTGGCAGCTGTCTTGAAGACAGCGTAGTCTGCATTTGCTTTAGGAGTGGCGACTGGTTGCACAAATCATTTGTCCATACCCACCTGCTCTTCAAACGCCAAGCATCATGTTTCCAAATCACGGAGGCATAGGACAAACTGCAGATCCCTAAAAGTCACTTTTAAAGGAGAGTCACCTTTGGCCAGGCACAGTGGCTCACGCCTGTAATCCCAGCACTTTGGGAGGCAGAGGCGGGCAGATTACCTGAGGTCAGGAGTTTGAGGCCAGCCTGGCCAACATGGCGAAACCCTGTCTCTACTAAAAACACAAAAATTAGCTGGCATAGTGGTGGGCGCCTGTAATCCCAGCTACTCGGGAGGCTGAGACAGGAGAATCATTTGAACTCCAGGTGGAGGTCATAGTGAGCCGAGATTGTGCCACCGCACTCCAGCCTGGACGACAGAGCTAAACTCTGTCTTAAAATAAATAAATAAATAAGAGTCATCTTTATAGTTTTGTCGTTTAACCCTGTTTTTTGACCTTCTGAGTATAAATTGAAAGGCAAAGTAACAGTTGCACAGAATTGAAACTATTATGACTGCTATGAACTGACCTTGGCAAACACTTAAAAGACCATGGCAAACAGTCTTAAAACACAATAGCACGGTTTTAAAACTTTTAAGGCTGAATGTTGTTCAATAAGCACAAATTCAAGTGTGAGGTCATCCCATATTTCATGCACAAAATCTAGAAGTCAAGCAGTATCAGTAAAAGTACCACCTGTTTAACTTGTGGAAAAAAATGTTTTTACAAATTTGATTTCTAAGCAAACATTACTCAGCAAAAGTGAAGTGAAGTGGAAAAGGGAAAAGGGATCTGTTTTCTCCCAAGCTCACAGTCATTACTCTTAAACTGGAATTGGTTTAAGTCTTCCGGCCAGCTTTCTACAAGCCCCGAGGTCTTTCTGCTCCACATAATATCCAACTGTGATCATCCCGGAGCAACTACACAAATCTGGGATTTTGTTGCTTCAAAGTCAAAGGCAATGAGCTGGGGCTCAGAAAGCTTCATCAGGAGACTCTCTAATAATGGTGAGAAGAGCAATTAATAACTACGTTCCTCCTGGGTAAAACCGTGTCACTGGCTGGGCGCAGTGGCTCATGCCTGTAATACCAGCATTTTGGGAGGCCAGGATGGGCAGATCACAAGGTCAGGAGATCGAGACCATCCTGGCTAACATGGTGAAACCCCGTCTCTACTAAAAATACAAGAAATTAGCCGGGCGTGGTGGCGGCGCCTGTAGTCCCAGCTACTCCAGAGGCTGAGGCAGGAGAATGGCGGGAACCCGGGAGGCGGAGCTTGCAGTGAGCTGAGATCCGGCCACTGCACTCCAGCCTGGGGACAGAGCGAGACTCTGTCTCAAAAAAAAAAAGACAAAAACAAAAAACTGTGTCACTGCCTCGACCTCAAGCCTACCATAGACAGCTCTCGGGGCCTGCTGTTTCCCTCCCTGTGTCCCACTGGAACCTACCCCATCTATACCAGCTTCTGCAGCAGTTGTCCTGTCTAGCTTTACATACAGTATGTGAGGTCAGAGGAGATGTAAACACTCAAGGTACCAACGTGGGAACCTCTTCACTGTGTTTGCACAGACTATGAAGGCTTCCCCTCTCGGTAAAATAGCCAGCTGCTTGAAAAGCAAATTGTCCTTTCTACTCTGGGCAACTGGCTAAAAGTGGAACAGAGAAGGAATTTCTTAGGAGAAAGGAAACTGTGCGATGGAGAATAAAAATCACAGAACAGACACAGAAGCTTGAAAATAATTAACAGAATAAAGTGATATTTAATTTCTGTATGACATTATAGAAAAAGACAAGCTAACTGAAAAACTTCTGGATATACATTAAAATATATTCCATATTTATTCAGAATATCATAATCAGTGCAAACAGAGAACTCTCTTCTCACCTGTAAAAGTTAAGTATAATACTGTAGGCTAGATACATGATATTTCAGTCAAGTCTTCAGTATTAGCTTGTAAAAAAAAAAATCTACAATTATAGATATCCAATTTATCATACAAAATATATATACAAAAGCATAATTGTAGTGTAGAAAGATAAAGTTAACAAAATACAACTTATGTAATTTACTTTACACAAAAATGTATTCTAGTTAATTTTTTCCAAGAGCTTCACCAATTAGTCGAATAGCAATACTCTTGCCTTCATCTGTTTGAATGACAAGCAAAGCTTCAAATTTGCCTGCGGACTTCGGTTTGAACTGCACGGGCATGTTGATGTAATGCTGGGCTCTGGAAAGAGAGAGGCACATGACAGCGGCATGTTGTGACAGTACCCGCAACCCTGTCCCAGGCAGCACAGCAGCACAGCGCCTGGCTCGGGTGTTGACGAAAGAGCTCGGTCAAGCCACATTAAGCTTAAATGTATTTATAGTTTCTTTGATGCTATTATTTAATGAAAGAGCTCGGTCAAGCCACATTAAGCTTAAATGTATTTATAGTTTCTTTGATGCTATTATTTAATGAGAAAATGACACAAAGGAGAGAAAAATCTAAAATTGGATTAAAACAGTATTACATACATATATATTCCTGGCTATCCAGTAACTATCAATATATAAAAACGAAAATAAGATTTCTAAACTATCATATATACAGCTTTATATTCTGCCTGCAAACGCTATCTACCTAAGAAAGGGCTCGGGAACACCCTAATTGCCCGTTTTACTCAGTCCAGATAGCACATTGTACTGGAAACATTAAAACAACGTGTCCCAACCCTATCAGTAATGGGCTGTGCAGGTTTTGCTCTAAAATTCATATGAAATTTTTTTTTTTTTTTTGAGACGGAGTTTCACTCCTGACGCCCAGGCTGGGGTGCAATGGCACCCCACTTCAGCCTCCCGGGTTCAAGCAATTCTCCTGCCTCAGCCTCCTAAGTAGCTGGGATTACAGGCGCCCGCCACCGCGCCCAGCTAACGTTTGTGTTTTTAGTAGAGGCGGGGTTTCACCATGTCGGCCAGGCTGATCTCAAACTCCTGGCCCAAAGTGATCCGCCCGCCTTCGTCTCCCAAAATGCTAGGATTACAGGCGTGAGCCACCACGCCTGGCTCAAAACTTTCATCAAAAATATTCTAGAAACTTTACTTTCAGATTACAGTATAAAGAGGCAGGTAATGAGTGCCCTATGGTTAAAAATAGTATTCTGGGGGGTTTATTTTGTCCCTAAAACTATGTCCTAAGAGCTTCAAAATACACCTCAAAATATGCAATTTAACAAGTTATTCACAGTGTATTACACACAGCCCATGTGATGTCATCAACCTCAAGGCTCAGCTGTTTTTAAGTGGACGTTCCGAGCTCAGGGGAAGGTACTTCACCCCTTAGACTTGTCTCTGAGCTGTGTGTTTTAAAGCCTGGCGACCAGAAGTGATGGACGTTTCGGTTTCCAGCATCTGTCCTGAAAAACCCAGCAGTGTCGGCTCTTGGGTGCACAAGAGTACACCAGCCACGAAGTTTAGAAAACAGCTTCAGTATTTCAAAGCCTTTTCCTGGATATAACTGATAATACAGGTAACGTATGTTCTTAAATATATCTACATAGCGCAAAGGTGTGTATGTATATCTCTCTATATTTTTATTTAAAGGCTGGGTGATTTTTCCCCAACGCATTACACTTGTTTTACCATGTCAAAGATAACGTACCATTTAAAAAAAATCTAACCTGGTCCATGGCATTAGCTACAATTTTCTGTTTCATGATGGTGGTCAATACTTGGATATATATAGTATCATTTGCCTATTTAAGAGGCATTATAACTTATGAATTACTAAAAATAATAAAATATCCCAAAACAAATCTCTGGAAGAACTCATTATTAACAAATTTCATCACAGAATATAGAACTGTTCTATATCAAACTGAAAATTTAAGTCTATTGTGATTAAAATATATCATCTGCTTTAGATTTACAGATACACTGAACAAACTGGAATGCAATTTAGAAAGAACCATAACATTTAATACAGCTATAGAACACTCCCAGCAAGATGGATATACTTTAAAAAGTACTTTGTAGTACTATTATTAAAAACTAATTTAATCTACACACACACACACACGGGAAAAGGTAGCAGGAAAGTCCTCTGAATCCAGTGGGGAGGTCTAGTTCAGATCCTCTCTCTAGCTATGATGGATTTATCTGCAAAGGCACGCAGAGCAGAAACACATCGAGGGAGCAGAGAGGCCATCAGGCTGTGCACACTCAACCCCCAACTCCCTGCAGGCCCTATCTACATGGAAAGGGCTTAGTGGAACCTACAAATTCTAGCAACTATACTTCTTCCTTTTCTTTCAAAACATTTTTTTTTTCAGATGGATTCTCACTCTGTCGCCCAAGCTGGAGTGCAGTGGCACAATCTCAGCTCACTGCAACCTGTTTCCCTGGTTCAAGCCAATCTCCTGACTCAACCTCCTGAGTAGCTGGGACTACATACAGGCATACGTCACCAGGCCCAGTTACTTTTTTTTTTTTTTTTGAGACGGAGTCTCGCTCTGTCGCCAGGCTGGAGTGCAATGGCACGATCTCGGCTCACTGCAACCTCTGCCTCCCGGGTTCAAGCAATTCTTCTGCCTCAGCTTCCTGAGTAGCTGGGACTACAGGCGCCCGCCACCACGCCCAGCTAATTTTTGTATTTTTAATAGAGACAGGGTTTCACCATGTTAGCCAGGATGGTCTTGATCTCTTGACCTCATGATCTGCCCTCCTTGACCTCCCAAAGTGCCGGGATTACAGGCGTGAGCCACCGCATCTGGCCTACTTTTTGTATTTTCAGTAGAGGCAGGGTTTCACATGTTGGCCAAGCTGATCTTGAACTCCTGACCTCAGATGAGCCGCCCGTCTTGGCCTCCCAAAATGTTGGGATCACAGGCGTAAGCCACCATGCCCGGCCCGAAATATTTTTTTAAAGGAACACTTTCTACAGAAAAAAAAAAGCCAGTACATTAGCACATACAAGGTAACACCATTATCAAAGAAACTGAAAAAGGTAATAAAATTGGTTCCCACATATGGGTGAGAAGTCACTGCAGCTCAATGGTAACTCTGTTCCTTGGCTTGTCACTTTTCTAGGAATTGTCCTTCTCTCTCAAATGACAGGCAAGGTCTGCCAGGATTGTGCACCCTGCACTGTGCAAAGACATGAGGGCACAGTTGAGGTGAAACCTATTAGCTACCACACCTCAGCTGGGATTAGATGTGCATGAAACAACAGGTTAAGAGAAAGATGCTTTTTGGGACTAAGTAGAAACATAAACAAATCTTTTAAAAAAGATATAAGAAAGAGATCATCACTTAGAACCCTAAAAAAGAACCCTTACAAAAAAACCTGTTGCAATGTTTCCTTTTCCCTATTACCTCACTTATAATCTATCATACATTCGTGTTTACCGACCTCCGCACTGGGCAAAACCCCTGCACCTTCTTGGGGGAACTCTTTTGCCTCCTTCAGCTAGAATCAGTTGACAGCCTATAAGGAACAGCCGCTTTCCTGGGCTAGTGCCGGAGCTTACAGAGAGCAGCCCCACGGCTCCCAGGGGCCTTGGAAAAAGTGCTTCTTTGTAAGTAATTATCTCCTGTACCCTGCAGATGACTATATTCCTATTATTACTTTGGAAATGTATAGTCAATGGTGTCATAGAGCACAGGGTGATCTAACAAATGAAAACTGTGATTAACTAAAGGCTGGGAATTGCTTCTCAGGGCTTTAAGAACACAGATTTTGTTCCACTGCCAAGGCAAGCTAACTGTTGCTCTCATCTGGCAATTATATTTTGTAAGCCTTTGTCTAAAGTCACAGTGTCTCGTGTTTGGGACAAATATAACAGCACACAATGCCGTAAGTGCCTATGACTTCAGATCTGTGGTAAGAACTGTCACTGGGGTTACTGTGGCATCTGCCTCTACTGTCCCGCTGCTTCTCCAAGGTCAACACAGGTCATTCTCTGTTATAAAGGAGCCGGTGTTTCCACCTTTCTTTGCCTAAAATTTTACTTTAAACGTTTCCTGTAACCCAGAGTTAAGTTCATTTGGTTAAACAGATCACAGAATTAGTACTTCATACACATGATTTTTTTTTTTTTTGGAGATGGAGTCTCGCTCTGTCGCCCAGGCTGGAGTGCCGTAGCCGGATCTCAGCTCACTGCAAGCTCCACCTCCCGGGTTCACGCCATTCTCCTGCCTCAGCCTCCCGAGTAGCTGGGACTACAGGCGCCCGCCACCTCGCCCAGCTAATTTTTTTTATTTTTTAGTAGAGACGGGGTTTCACCGTGTTAGCCAGGATGGTCTCGATCTCCTGACCTCGTGATCCGCCCCTCTCGACCTCCCAAAGTGCTGGGATTACAGGCTTGAGCCACCGCATCCGGCCCATACACATGATTTTCTTACTCATACTTTACCAAATTTACAATGAGCTGCTGCTATTAAAGCTATTGCTGAAATCGATACTATTATGCATTTACCCTATAATCCCATAGTGATAGTATCGATGAAGATTTTCTGGAAACTCACCATCATCAGAATAACTTAAGTGTCTGCCACTAATAAAGTATAAAATTATTTCATTCAAATTTATCTTCAAAGCATCAAAGTTTAAAAAGATTTAAATATGTTCAGAGTACAAACTATGCACATTGCGATACTATTTTAAATGCTAACTTAATTGAACTGTCCAAATTTTGCTTAATTTAAAAATAGTTTCTCATGTTTCTAAGTTCCTTCTGATGCCATTAACATGACACAGGCTGCACAGGAATGCAGTGCTGTAATTTATGACTCTTAATTTCAAGCACTGGAACGGCAAGTCTACAAGTTCACGTCCACAAAAATGTCTACTTTTACATGACCAGCAAGGAACATATTTCGTATCTCAAAAGTGGTTTATAGAAAACAAGTTGAAGCTAAGCAAAAGGTCATCTCATTTATAAATTTGAGCTTCTCATTAAAAATGTTCTAGGCATCTTTCAAAAATCCCCTTGTCTGATTCCCACTCGGCTGGTCTTGTCCCTACACTCCATGTCAGAAACAGACTCCGCCATCTGCAGCACCATTGTGATGAAATAGGCTTAGGTTCTTTCTCTGCAAAGAGTCAAATCTGAATTGGCCCACAAATTTTGGCAGAAAAGCAATTCTGTAAAAAAAATCTGTGAAGGCAAACTAAGCAAAGAATATAACATCAAAAAAGAATTTGAAATGACGACGTATTCAATAATGGAAGTTGGAAAATGAATGTTTAACTGCAGGAAAGTTTTGCCTGCCTCATACCTACCCATAAAATGGAGAAGAGTGACATAAAGCTGCGATTTAACAAGCTATTTTAAATAATGATGCTTTATCAAAACTACAGATGAGGATGGGGTATATGTAAATATTCTTTTTTTAAAGTAATTTTTAAGTTGGTACTTTCAATTATAATTTTTTTTTTTTTTTTTTTTTTTTGAGACGCCCAGTCTGGCTCTATCGCCCAGCTGGGTGCGTGGCCGGTCTCACTCATGCAAGCTCCGCTCCCAGGTTTACGCCATTCTCCTGCCAGCTCCCGAGTAGCTGGCTAAGGTGCCGCCACCTCGCCAGCTAGTTTTTTCGTATTTTTAGTAGGGACGGGGTTTCACCGTGTTGCAGGAGGGTCTGATCTCTGCCTCGTTGAAATCCGCCATCTCGGGCCTCCAAAGTTGCTGGGATTACAGGCTTGGCCCGCACCCCGGCTATTCAAGATAATTTTTTAAATGAACTTTGTTAGGCTTTGGAAAAATTTTTATTTATTTAATTTATTTATTATTTATTTTTGAGACAGAGTTTCACTCTTGTTGCCCAGGCTGAAGTACAGTGGCATGATCTCAGCTCACTACAACAACCGCCTCCGAGGTTCAAGAGATTCTCCCACCTCAGCCTCCCAAGTAGCTGGGATTACAGGCGCCTCCCACCATGTGTGGCTAATTTTTGTAGTTTTAGTGGAGATGAGGTTTCATTATGTTGGCCAGGCTGGTCCAAACTCCTGACCTCACGTGATCCGCCTGCCTCGGCCTCCCAAAGTGCTGGGATTACAGGTGTGAGCAACTGCACCTGGCCTAAAAAAATATTTTTTAAGGTAAGAAGAGCTCCTTGAAATAAAAATCTAAAGTCCTTCCAGTTTGTGACAGATGGATGCCAGTTTTTACAGAAGTATTCCATTGATCCACTGCATGTTTAAAAACATACCCTGCAAAACATTTTGCTGGTGAAGATGTGGGATATGAACCAATCTGAGGAAGGAGAATGAATAATGCAGGTACGATACAATTTGAGTTTAGATAATAATAGTGTTCAGGATAAATTATTCAGTATCTATTTGTATTCAGTTACTAAAAATAGTTACAACAATTAGAAATTTAAATGATCTTTTTCTGAATAATTGCCTCTGCAGTCGTGTTACCATGTATGTATGTTAGTAGTTCCAATCTATTATTACACACACTAGAGCATCACTCACTAGTCTCAAATCAATTGGGGCAGCATACAATAACTGGAGAGATCCACAGACTACTATGAGAGGAGAACTTGGAGAACAGAAGTCGGAAAACTTGGATTTGGCTGATTTTTAAACTTGGGCCTTTCTCTTCTATGTAGTTGTCATAGGGATTAAATGAAGACACACTGATAATAAAATGAGGTTCTATCAAAATCTGTAGAGTGAGTGTTGATGCATCCTGCCAGCCAAGGTCACCTACAGGGGAGACTTGATGATGATGATGATGATGATGATGATGAAGATACTGACACTGACACCTGCTATGTCTGGGCATTATTACCACATCTCTTATATTCCTCACAATTCTATGCTGTCAGTAGCTAGCACTGGCATCCCCATTTTACAAATAAGGAAACTGAGGCCAAAGAGTTTATCAAGTTTATGATAATTTTTAGATGTATTCATTGTTGAATTTTCAGAACTAAAATCTATAGTTTGTGCCTTTAGGTCAGTCTCCTGGGAGTGAAAGGAAGGGTTTAGCCCTCAAGCATATTAAAATATTTTATAGTCCACAGAAGGAAGAGGTGGTATGAGAGATAAAAGAATAAAAAGAAAGAGTAAGGTAGAAGTAACAGTCTTCAATCAAGCCATCTTTCCAGTATCCAGGGCTGTGAGTGAACTTCAGTGGCACAGCACCACTGGTCTTAGTAAGTGAATAAACGGCAGGCCTAGAATGTTTGCAGAGTGGTCCACATTTTCACAGAATAGAACATGTTTCTGGAATAGTGCCTGATGCTAAAATGAGAGACTTTACAATAATTAAAGGACTTAAGGATTCAAAGATGAAATTAAAATTATTCTTCAGCATTAAGTCCAACAGAACCCTACTATTAAGTCCTAAATAACAATGACAACCCAGTTCGAGAGTTCAACCTAAACGTGAATCATATAGAAAAGAAAATTAGCAAGGATGATAAGAAAATGAGGCCCTGATTAAGAATAGTAAGCGGTGTCTGAAGAATGACAATTGAAAAACACCACAATAAAAGTTTTCCCAATTAACCTGGAAAGGTTTTTGTCCCAATTAATGAAAATCTAAGTCCTTGACTCTTAGCATACCAGTGAAAATAACATTTGAAACAGGAATTACTCTAAAAGTCAATCTTAAGATGATTACAGCTCTAAGATTTATGTGGCTGCAAATCCTGGGTGGGAGGAGTCACACCAGCCCAAATGCTGCGCCCTGCGGCACCGCTAAGCGCACCACGGACAGTCAGGAGCTGTCCCCCTGCAGGCTCCTTTTCTCTGCTTCTACTTGCAAAGACTCATTTGATTAATGCTGTTTGGTGCTGGTGAGGAATCTGGAGGACCTGCAGCAGAGGAGACCTCACAAGCCCCAACTCCCAAGAAACGAAAGTCCTGCATTGCTGATGAGAACACTGCGATCTGCGACAAACTTACCTCAGAGAGTACTTGGAATGTCTGACATAGAATGGCTCTCTGGGACTCAAAAACTTCAGCTGGAAGTTAACAGAAAACACTTTATAAAGTTATGAAAATTAGATCTTCTAGCATATATAAGCATACCACGCATTTATTTATTACAGATACATTTCATAAATTTAGGTGTTGCCACAAAATTAGGTAGGACAACAAATGCTAAGGCAATGAAAGCATATTTAAGAAAATTTTAACATGAATTTAATCTAGTTTTAACTAAAGTAAAGGCTGTCCAGAAATATGTGTGTACAGAAGAAAAGAAAAGTTAAAATTAAAATATAAAACAAATTTTGGTTTTCAAGTAAAGGGTTATAAACTTCCAGTGGGTTTATTTTCAAATACAATATTAAGGAATTCTGGGGGGGATGGGAGCAGGGTCTTGCTCTGTCACCCTGGCTGAAGTGCAGTGGCACAATCATGGCTCACTGCAGCCTCACCCTTCCAGGCTAACGTGATCCTCTCATCTCAGCCCCCACCCAAGTAGCTGGGACTACAGGTATGTGCCACCATGCCCTGTTAATTTTTTTTTTTGGTAGAGATGGAGTCTTACTATATTGCCCAGGTTTGTCTCAAACTCCTGGGCTCAAACAATCCCCCTGCCTTGGCCTCCCAAAGTCCTGAATTACAGGTGTGAGTCACTGCACCTGGCCTTATAACTGCATTTTTAAAAATTACCTCATTACTACAACTTAAATATAGTCTATAGAATCATCAGGAAAATGCTTGTTAGAATCATCAGGAAAATGTTTGTTACCGAGTTGAATGCATTTATTTTTCCAAAACCCATAGTAATATTTCCAACTTACTGAGTGTGTAATAAAAGAATTATTTCGCAGATTGACTTTGAGTGTCCGTGATTCCCCCACACTAGTCGGCAGGAACCTGTACACATCCTCTGGGGCATAAACTCCACGAGCAGTCACATCAAGCTGCCTGCTTTGGAAATAGATGTAAAAGTTAAGAATTTGAAATCCACAGTAACTTAAACTATTTTTATATATTAAAATTATGTAGTATTGCATTAATTTGTGTTTTTCCTGGCGATTTATTTTCAAATATAAGTTTTGTAATGACAACTTATCTAATTTATGTGAAGAAGATGACAGCAGGAATCCTCTCACAAAGTGTGCAGGACAGGCCTCAGTCTCCTCACAGCCTGGGTCTCTACCTGCCAGAAGCCCAGTTTGTGTGAAGGTGGCCCTTTAACTCAGTTCACTTCACCTGGCCCCTCACGCTGCAGTACCGACTGTACTTCACTATCACAGGGACACAGGCTGCTCCAAGCGCCTGATGCAGGTATGGCCTCCAGGCAATGTTTGCTGGCGGTGCCACTGGCTCTTGCCTGGGCTTCCTGAACCCTGCACATCTGCCTCCCCTTTCTCCGGCCACTCCCGGGTCACCGCAGGCTCCCCTCCACCCCCAACTCTCTGCGCATCGGACCTTCCCCTCACACCTAGCTTGGCAACCCCCACCAGCCCTATCTATTCAGTCACTACACAATGGTCCCTCAGGATAGCTCAAACACCTTCAGTCTCCACAAATACAAAAATGAACTTGTGA
The DNA here is from genome assembly GCF_001698545.2 of Rhinopithecus bieti. Lineage (NCBI taxonomy): Eukaryota > Metazoa > Chordata > Mammalia > Primates > Cercopithecidae > Rhinopithecus > Rhinopithecus bieti. Next base: position 729,141 of record NW_016806694.1, read on the forward strand.
TTTTTGTCCTCAAACCTGATCCTCCACTTGTGTTTGCTGAATGGTATCCGGGAGCCGACCTTCTCACAGCCATCACCCTTCATCCAGTCCATCGCAGAGGCCCTCCTATCTCCAGTCTGCCTGTTCTCTTCCTATTCCTTGACACTATTTTACTCCTGGACTCCTTTAAAATAGCCCCTCCTTACCTCCATCCCATCAGTCATACCACAGCCAGGGGATTGTCCTATACACGCACACCTGATCATGTCACTCCTCCTATACACGCACACCTGATCATGTCACTCCTCCTATACACGCACACCTGATCATGTCACTCCCGGCTTCCCAGCTCTCCAGAAGAGCAACCACCTCCCAGGCCCAGCTCTGGCCTTGCCCCCCCCAACTCCCCTCTCACACTGAACTTCTCCCACCCTCCTCACCTAGGCAATTTCCACTCATCCTCCTCAACTTAAATGTCCCCTTTCAGGCAAGTTCTTCCCAGGTTTCACAGACCAAGCTGCCTCCATAACTTCTCCCCATTTCTTGTTTGTTTCCCCCCAGCCGGTGTGAGCTGTGGGCTGGCGAGGCTGTGTCTCCAGAAGGGAGACGTGGAGGCGCCGGGCTTGGAGAGCAAGAGAGAAGTGAGGCATAAGAGCCCAGAGGGAGTGTGCCAAGAACACGCATTCTTTAAAGGGCTCTAATTTCTTCCAAATGCATTATTGGCTCCCAAAAAGTAAATGAATAAATTTATATTAAATTCAGCAGATATTTAACATATATTGTCTTTCCAGGCATTTTCCTCAAGAACCTAATTAGACCTAATTACTAATTAAGGATTGTAAGAAATATTTTCATTAGGTATAATACTAAATAATATTCTCATTAAAGCTATATATGCGGCTGGTGTTAAGTTTTACATTTTAAAGCTTTTAAGAATCTACTTTTTTTTTTTTTTTGAGACGGAGTCTTGCTCTGTTGCCCAGGCTGGAGTGCAGTGGCTGGATCTCAGCACACTGCAAGCTCCGCCTCCTGGGTTCCCGCCATTCTCCTGTCTCAGCCTCCCGAGTAGCTGGGACTACAGGTGCCCGCCACCTCGCCCGGCTAGTTTTTTGTCTTTTTTATTAGAGACGGGGTTTCACCGTGTTAGCCAGGATGGTCTCGATCTCCTGACCTCGTGATCCGCCCGTCTCGGCCTCCCAAAGTGCTGGGATTACAGGCTTGAGCCACCGCGCCCGGCCAAGAATCTACTTTCATATGCTGTTTATGGGAACATAAAATGGTACAACTATTTAGGGAAAACTATTTGGCAGTTTATTTTAAAGTTCAACACATGGTTATCATGTGACCCGGCAATTTTGGGTAAAATTAGGTATTTTTACTCAAAAGAAATGAAAATGTATGTCATCTTCAGAAATGCACACAGAATAATGTTCACAGCACCTTAATTCATAATAGTTCCAAATTATAAGACATCCAAAAGTCAACAGGAAAATGAATAAATTGTGATATGTTCATTTAATGGAATACCAAACAAAAAGCAATGAACTATAGGTACATTCAATAACATGAATGAATTCTTAAAATTAGAATGTGGAGAAAAAGAAGCCAGACACAAAGAATAGATACATTCATATGTATATATGTGAAGTTCAAACAAAACGAATCTATGATGACAGAAATCAGAACAGGACAAATCTTGACTGCAAAGGGACAGGCAGGAAATTTCTGGGCGACAGGAATATTCTGTATCGTGGTTGGAGTGCTGGTAACGCATGTGAACTCAGGTAAAGTCATCAAGCATTTTACTGACTCTATTCCTCAATAAAGTACTGGTAAAGAACTCGTAAGAATGACAAAACAACATACTCAGGTATGCGAGCAGAAGCCTCTGACACAGCTTGTCTTCGGGCCTTAACTAAATGATCTATTTTAATGAGGGAATCCGTGGAAAGGTGTGCGTTTTCAGGCTCATTTTCTGCTTCGATGCTCTGTACAGAAAAATCACAGGATAAGGGAGAAGAAATAAAACTAAGAAAATATATGGACATTTACTTATTTGAATTCTACCATTTCCTTTAAAAATTTTTAAAAGGAGATTTAAGATTTTTAAATCCCCTAAATTGCAAGCTCTGTACTCTGTACTGCCTGGTTCCTCTCTCTCATGTGCCCACGTGCATGCATGATGCACACGTACATAGAGTTTCTTACATAACTAAGTCAAACATGGGTTTCATGGGCTGTACGAACAACACAGCCAAACTCAGACCTCAAACATGCCAATTAATACAGACAAACAAGAAAATTAGGATTACGGGACTATATTCTGCATTTTCAGGTCAATTTTTCTTGTTAATTTCCTTTCTGTTTTTAAAATACACATAATGATTTACTTAAATTCAGTGTACTACTCACCTGTCCAGAGAGCTGGAATCTCAAAGTGTGTTTCATGTGAGGCTCCTTAAGAGGGTGACATTCAACATCCCAAAACTGGGCATAATCCCCTCTACCTCTGGGCAAAAATGTGATGGAGACCTACAAAATACACACAGAAGAGAAACTGAGACACTGATCATTCAACACAGTGGCAGCTAGATTACCAGCTCAAAGACTTGGTATGAAAAAAATTAAAGGAACAAATGCTTTTGCACTGGCTAGTTTTCCCACTAATTGAAAGAATTTGGACAACTTCATTTCTAACGGGTTACTATACCAGATCCAAAACACATTTTTGCCTAAGGCTTTATATGACATATTCCTTAAAATGTACAATAAATGCTTTACTGTGGGGGGGACATGTTATCAGAAAGCACTAAAGCTGTCAAGTACAACACCTACACGAGGAAGGTCCAACCACAGACGCGCAATTGTCTTCCCTCGCATGCTTACGGAACCCTCTGCTGGCCAAGCAGTACCAGGACAAAGGCCGGACAACAGGGAGGGGGGCGGCGGCTACAGGAGGCAGAACAAGACAAGCACCAGACACTCCACAGTGGCAGCTCGCATTATGATTAGCTTCCAAATGTCAGTCACAGCCAGTGACCCTGGGCACATAGCTCAGTGATAAACACACCCTGCATGTGTACAACCTGTAAAAAGCTCAATCATGGGACAATTGTAATGTTTAAAACAGCATTTGATAACAGTTACCAATATTAAGAGCCTTAGCTTTATCAAATAATTTAGTGTTGATAATACTGATCACTTAACAATCAATCAGTTAACAATGAATCAGGTTAACAATGAATCAGTATTTCTGAGTCTGGACTTAAACATTAAAACATGTAAATGGCCTAATTTCTGCCCACGCAGAACCTTAAACGTAATAACCCAGTCAGCCTGAGCTCAAGGCTTTTGAGAGCCTGGAGGCAAAAGCAGGACTGGTCAGGGAGAGGAGAGCATCTGACTAGAGAATTACACCACTATGGACTTGGACTCTGAGAAGATGAAGGAAGGAAAGAGTAAAACCAAAGGAAAGGGTAAAAACCACCACTGGGCACTACGGGACTACGAAATCCTAACTATACCCCTTCAAATACCAAAAACACAAGAGAACAGAGGAGGGGAAAACCAGTATCACTGCATGTTACACCCCAGGCACATACTGGGAACTCTAACACTCAGTATCTCAGCTAATCCCCTGGCAAGCACACTCCACTTTCTCTCCGGAGATCTGCATATCCTAGACATTTCACGTAAACAGAATCACACATCTGGAGGCTTCTGTGACTGGCTTCTCTCACTTAGCACGATGTTTTCAAGGTTCATCCATCTGGATAGAGCATGTACCAGTAACTCCATTCCTTTTCACTGCCAAATAATGTTTCATTTTACAGATATACCAGATTTTGTTTATCGATCCATCAGACATTTGGGTGGTTCCTACTTTTTTGTCTACTACAAATAACACTGTTGTGAACACGTTTTTGTTTGAAAATCTGCTTCAATTTTTCTAGTGTATATCCAGAGGTGGAACTGCTGGGTCACACAGTAATTCTATGTTTGGCTTATTGAGAAACTGCCCAATTATTTTCCACAGCGGCTGTACCATTTCACACTCCCTCCAGCAATGCATGAGGGTTCCAATTTCCCCACATCCTCACCAACACTTGTTATTTTCTGTTTTTCTAAATTTCACAGCCATCTTAGAAGGTGTTAAGTGATACCTGATTTCTCGTTTTGATTGCATTTTGCTAATGACTAGGAATTCTAAGCATCTTCTTACATGTGTATTGATCACTTGTATGTTTTCTTTGGGGCATGTCTATTCAAATCCTCTGCTCATTTAAGAAATTGGGCTCTTTGTCTTTTTACTGGGTTGTAAGAGTTCTTCACATACTCTGGATACAAGTCCTTTGGCAAAATAGCATTTGCAAATTTTTGTCCCTATTCTGTGTCTTTCACAGTCTTGACGGTTTTGTTTGAAGCACAAATGGTTTTGATTTTGATAATTAATCTATTTTCTCTTTTGTGGCTTGTGCTTTACGGGTGTCAAATCTAAGAAACCAATGCTTAGCCTAAGGTCAAGAAGATTTATTCCTATGTTGTCTCTTAGAGGTTTTATAGCTTTAGGTCTAATGTTTATGGTCTATGGTCGATTTTCAGTGAATCTCTGTATATGGTACTAGGTAAGTGCGATGGTTACTATTAAGTGTCAACTCAGGCCAGGAGCGGCGGCTCACGCCTGTAATCCCAACACTTTGGGAGGCCAAGGCAGGCGGATCACACGGTCAGGAGATTGAAACCATCCTGGCTAACACGGTGAAACCCCGTCTCCACTAAAAATACAAAAAATTAGCCGAGCGTGGTGGTGGGCGCCTGTAGTCCCAGCTACTTGGAGGCTGAGGCAGGAGAATCACTTGAACCCAGGAGGCGGAGTTTGCAGTGAGCCAAGATTGAACCACTGCACTCCAGCCTGGGCAACAGAGCGAGACTCCATCTCAAAACAACAACAACAACAAAACCCCACAAATACTAGGTGTCAACTCAACTGGATTGAAGGAGGCCAAGATGGCTGCTAAAGCATTGTTTCTGGGTGTGTCTGTGAGGGTGTTGCCAGAGGAGACTGACACTTGAGTCTGCAAATTGAGAGAGGAACGCCCACCCTAATGTGGGTGAGCACATCCACTCAGCTGCCAGGAGGCTAGGAGGAGGCAGGTGGAAGAAAGCGAGATGACCTTGCTTGCTGAGTCTCTTGGCTTTCACTTTTATCCCGCGCTGGATGCTTCCTTCTGTCCCTCCTGTCCTTGGAAATCAGACTCCAAGTTCTTCAGCCTTGGTACTTGGTGTTTGGCCCGGGGCCCTCTGACAGTCTGGCCACAGACTGAAGGCTGCACCGCTGGCTTCCCTCTTTTGAGGCTTTTAGACTCAGACTGAGCTGCTACTGGGCTTCTCTCTTCCCCAGCTTGCAGATGGCCTATCGTGTGACTTTGCCTTGTGATCGTGTGAGTCAATTCTCCCTAATAACCACCTTTTTTTTTTTTTTTTTTTTGAGACGCAGTCTAGCTCTGTCGTCCAGGCTGGAGTGCAGTGGCGTGATCTCGGCTCACTGCAAGCTCTGCCTCCCGGGTTCCCGCCATTCTCCTGCCTCAGCCTCCCGAGTAGCGGGGACTACAGGCGCCCGCCACCACGCCCAGCTAATTTTTTATATTTTTAGTAGAGACGGGGTTTCACCCTGTTAGCCAAGATGGTCTCGATCTCCTGACCTCATGATCCACCCACCTCAGCCTCCCAAAGTGCTGGGATTACAGGCGTGAGCCACCATGCCCAGCCAATAACCTCCCTTTCATATATACATATATCCTATTAGTTCTGTCCCTCTGGAGAACCCTAACACAGTAAGAGTCTACCCTCTTTTTTTTTTTGAGACGGAGTCTGGCTCTGTCGCCCAGGCTGGAGTGCAGTGGCGCCATCTCGGCTCACTGCAAGCTCCGCCTCCTGGGTTCACTCCATTCTCCTGCCTCAGCCTCCCAAGTAGCTGGGACTACAGGTGCCCGCCACCACGCCTGGCTAATTATTTGTATTTTTTAGTAGAGACAGGGTTTCACTGGGTTATCCAGGATGGTCTCAATCTCCTGACCTCGTGATCCACCCGCCTCGGCCTCCCAAAGTGCAGGAATTACAGGCATGAGCCACCGCGTCCGGCCAGTCTACCCAGATTCTTTTGCATGTGGCTATCCAGTTCTCCCAGGCACTATTTGTTGAAAAATATTCTTTCCCCATTGAACTGTCTTGGTGCCCTTATTTAAAAAAAAAAAAAAAAAAAAAATCAATTGACTATAAATATTAGGGTTTATTTTGGGACTCTCAATCCTATTCCATAGTTCTATGGTACTGTCAAAACCACACAGTTTTGTGTAATGTGGCTTTGTAGTAGGTTTTGAAAACACGAAGTGTAAAATCCTCCAACTTTGTTCTATTTCAAGATTGTCTGATTATTCTAGGTCTCTTGTATATCTATAGAGATTTCAGAATCAGCCTTTCAATTTTAAAACAAAACTCAGATGAATTTATCTTTAACTTTTTTCTGTTTTATTTAACTAAATTTAGACTTTAATTACAACTGTGCACTAAATCTTAGAACGAACAAAGAACAAAGTGGGCTTAGATTTTGGTACAGTTTTTTGCAGGGCAGGGGACAAAGTTCTACAACAGTGTAAGGTGTACAAATTCTCAGGACAACTCATGAAGACCACTTTGGAAAACATATTTGAGGGTTCATGAAAGAGGCATTTAAAAATCTTTGATATTCAAGTCATTCTTTTCGTAACACATTTATTTACCTTTAATTCTTTAAAATTTTTTGAACTTTTGATTAATCTCATTCTGCTAGATTCTCATGTGACAAATGCTTTTATGTAAAACTGTCTTTTCCTGCTGTGGTCAATTTTGCCAAAGGTTTGTCTACTATTATTATTTTTTCCAAAAAAAGCAGCTTTGGAGATGTTCATCTTCTCTCATTTCTTTGTTTTTAATTTCACTATATTTTGCTTTAGAACTTTTTCTTTCTTTCTTTGGATTTATTAGTTTCACCATTCTTCAATTGACTGCTTAGCTCATTAATTTCAATTTTTTACTTTTTAAAATAGATGCATGACACCTATATCTTTACCACTCTGGGCCTATTGTTGTTCCTTTTTTCTTTTCCAACTTTTATTTTAGATTCAGGGGGTACATGTGCAAGTCTGTTACCTGGGTATACTGCACAACGCTCAGGTACCCAACAGTTAATTTTTCAGCCCTTTTCTCCCTTCCAGTAGTCCCCACTTTCTATTGCTGTCATCTTTATGTCCATGAGTACCCAGTATTTAGCTCCAACTTATAAGTGAGAAAATGTGGCATTTGGTTTTCTATTCTTGTGTTAGTTCATTTAGGATAACTGCCTTCAGCTGTATCCATGTTGCTACAAAGGACATGATTTGATTCTATGGCTGCACAGTATTCCATGATATACATGTACCAATCCACCATTTCTTTATCCAGTCCACCGGTGATCAACAGTGGATTGATCCATATCTCTGATACTGTGAATGGTGCAGTGATGAATGTGCAAGTGCATGTATCTTTTTAGTAGAACAATTTGCTTTCTTTTTGGCATACATCCAGTAGTGGGATTGCTGGGTTAAATGGTAGTTCTCAGTTATTTGAGAAATCTCCAAACTGGTCTCCACGGTGGCTGAACTAATTTACATTCACACTGAATGTATAAGCATTCCCTTTTCTCTGCAGACTTGCTAGCATCTATTGTTTTTTGACTTTTTATTTTTTTGAAGGCAGGGTCTCACCCTGTCACATAGGCTGGAGTGCAGTGGTACCATCTTGGTTTACTACAACCTCTGCCTCCTGGGTTCAAGCAATCCTCCCACCTCAGCCTCCCAAGTAGGTAGGACTACAGGTGCATGGCACCATGCCCAGCTAATTTCTGTATTTTTTGCAGAGACAGAGTTTCGCCATGTTGCCCAGGCTGCTGACTTTTTAATAACAGCCATACTGACGGCTGTGAGATGGTATCTCATTGTAGTTTTGCATTTCTTGATGATAAGTGATTGGAGCATTGTTTCATGTTTGTTGGCTGCTTGTATGTCTTCTTCTGAGAAGTGTCTGTTCATGTCTTCTGCTCATTTTTAATGGGGTGAATTGTTTGGGGCTTGTTCAATTGTTTTAAGTTCCGTATAGATTCCGGGTATCAGATGTTTGTCAGACGTACAGTTTGTGAATGTTTTCTCCTCTTCTGTAGGTTGTCTGTTACTCTGTGGATAGTTTCTTTTGCTGTGCAGACGCTCTTTAATTAGGTCCCATTTGTCAATTTTTGGTTTTTCTTAATTACAGTTGCTTTTGAGAATTTAGTCAAAAATTCTTTCCCAAGAACAAAGTCCAGAGTGGTGTTTCCTAAGTTTTCTTCTAGGATTCTTACAGTTTGAGGTCTTATGTTCAAATATTTAATCCACCTTGAGTCAATCTTTGTATGTGGTGAAAGGCAGGGGTCCAATTTCATTCCTTTCCATATGGTTAGCCAGCTATTCCAGCACTATTTATTGAATAGGGAGTCCTTTCCCCATTGCTTATTTTTGCTGATTTGTTGAAGATCAGATGGTTGTAGGTGTGTGGCTTTATTTCTGGGTTCTCTATTCTGTTCCACTGGTTTATATGTCTGTTTTTGTTTTGCTACCACGCTGTTATGGTTACTGTAGCCTTATAGTATAGTTTTTTTTATTTTTTTATATTTTTTTATTTTTTTGAGACGGAGTCTCGCTCTGTCGCCCAGGCTGGAGTGCCGTGGCCGGATCTCAGCTCACTGCAAGCTCCGCCTCCCGGGTTCACGCCATTCTCCTGCCTCAGCCTCCCGAGTAGCTGGGACTACAGGCGCCCGCCACCTTGCCCGGCTAGCTTTTGTATTTTTTAGTAGAGACGGGGTTTCACCATGTTAGCCAGGATGGTCTCGATCTCCTGACCTCGTGATCCGCCCGTCTAGGCCTCCCAAAGTAGTCCTAAGCAAGAAGACTTAAAACTATAGTCAGGTAGCACGATGCTTTAAGTCAGGTAGCACGATGCCTCCAGATTTGTTCTTCTTGCTTAGGACTGCTTTTGTTATTCAGGTTGTTTTTTTGGCTTTGTATGAATTTTAGCATAGTAGTTTCCAGTTTTGTAAAAAATAACGTTGGTAGTTTGATAGGAACAGCATTAACTATAGATTGCTTTGGGCCCAGCTTGGGTTTGGATTGGGACTGTGTTGAACATGTAGATCAATTTAGGGAGTACTGCTGTCTTAACAAGGTTAAGTCTTCTGATCGATTGACACGGGATGTCTTTCTTGTTGGGTTTCTTTTTGCAATACCTCCTCATACGTTGAACTCTACTTGAACAGTGTGTTTATCCCATTCTTCTGCTTTGCTTCTGTTGTGGTTTGGGAAACGAACTAAACTACACGTGTAGAACTGTGTGTCTTTCCAAAAAAAGTGAGAAACCCTCTGAAAGCCTGTTATACAGACCCAGTCAAGTGTGTAGTTTGCAACAACTGCTACAGCTGCTTCAAGATTCTTTTATGGTCATTTCTGAGTTCACAGCTACATTCTATAACTTACTTTAAGTCTGAATGTCTAATAAATGAGGCAGTAAGCTTCAGCAATTAGAATGAAAAAGTATATTGCTGAGGCCAGGTGGGGGATTAGTGTTATTAGGAGACATTTGAAGGCTATAGGAATAAATTAACATTTAAGAGGGTCATAGTAGCTGGAAGGATGTGTCACCCATGAAGATACACTGCTGACTATGCCACAAACACTGAACTGTTTTTGAGTAATGGCAGGTTTTTCTGGCTACGGCTGATAGACAAAACTCTCATCTCCATCAGTGTAGTATGACTGTAAGCACTGGCAGTCTGTGGTCTTTACTGCTAAGTGCGCCACTTTGTTTAGCTGACTGCTTCTTGACACTAAGACTGTCTGCTACAGCGCATTGTGAGTGAGGCAGGCTCTTCTCTCGGGTGCACACTCGCTCTGTGAGTAGCAATGCTCTGGGTGAAACAAGCTAAATGGGTGGAATCAAATGAGGCACTCCTGGACAATTTACATGATGTTCTTACTAACTGCCTATGGAAAAAAATATCGAAACCTACTTTTTGGATCCCATGGCTTTCCAGTAGACCAGAAATAGGAGAACATCTGAATGCTGCATAGGTGGCTCTAAAAACATCTCCACTTTCATCAACTCCCTGCAAAGCAATCATTTAAACAAATTAAAAACCATAAAGCCAATGGATCAATCCCACAGAGACACTATTACCTCCATGGCTGCTGAGAACACACCACCACACTTCGCAGCTGAAAAGGAGAACGCAAGGTATTCCCAAAATGGGAGTGCTACCTGACTGAGCTCTGCAGAAGGCCATCATGCTGACTCACATCACCAAAGGAGAGGTCACACGAGGTGACTTTTATCACTTCCCTGGCTATAGTGATCTTTATGGTGAGGCTCACAATGTCAAATAACTATCTTTTGCTCAAAGACTCTGAAGACCCTGTTGAAAGTGCATTTTAATAACTTATGCAACACCAGTTTTTAATTTGCATTTACTTATTTTTTTAAGACAGGGTAATACCTGCTCTGCTGCCTAGGCTGGTGTGCAGTGGCACAATCATGGCTCACTGCAGCCTCAACAGCCTGGGCTCAAGCGATCCTCCCACCTCAGCCTCCCAAGTAGTTTTTAATTTTTTCACAGTAGGTCCAGAAACTGTTTTTTGTACATATTTTGTTAGTATTATGGCTCAAAACTGTTACTATCACACAAAATATATGGCAGAGAGACCACAGCCCTGTTCTAAACACCACCAATGACAAACCCACTGAATTCAGGCAGTACCCTGGTACCACAGACAGTAGTCTACCACTCACTGGCAAAGAGCGCTCAGCTCCCTTTCCTGCACCGCTGGCTGGGAACATAGGACAGCACTCAGAACATGAGGGGAAAGCCATGCATGTGTACATACAATGCTCAGAAATACAGTTTTTACATATTTCTCAAAATAAAGTTATTTCAGATAAAATTAGGGCTAGGAGACAGCATTAAATGGAGCAAACATGTATTTCCACACATATTCTCTAATTTGACTCTCAAAACCACCTTGTGAAAAAGACTGGATATATATCATCCTCATCTAAAGAGAAAACCAACTAAATGAATTGGTGGAACAAATAACCAGCAAGGCCAGGTGCAGCAGCTCACACCTGTAATCCCAACACTTTGGGAGGCTGAGGTGGGAAGATCGCTTGAGGTCAGGAGTTCGAGACCAGACTGGGCAGTGAAGTCAGGCTCCATCTCTACAAAAAAACAAAAAGTTAGCTGGACATGGTGGTATACACCTGTGGTCCCAGCCACATGGGAAGCTGAGGCCGGAGGATCACTTGAGCCTGGGAGGTTGAGGCTACAGTGAGCAGTGTTCACACCACTGCACTCCAGCCTGGGCGACAGAGCAAGACTTTTGTCTCAGAAAACAAACAAGCAAATAACCAGCAATATCAACCTATGCTCATAGTCAGGTTTTAGAATGTCCTGGAAAAAGTTTAAACATTAAAACGATTATATCTGAGGCAGTCATGACTGACCTTGACATAAGGTGGAGCTAAAGATGACAGATGCCATTTCACGTCTGTGGTGCCATGATTCTCGAGTTCCAGACAGCTCTCTAAAAGGAACACATATATCATAACTCAAACTCAGAGAGACTGGAGAACAAGCAGATGACTGTGACAGGCCTTACTACCTCATACTGGGGTTAAAAAAACCCAATCATTAGATCCCTAAAGCAGTTCAACAAGAACCACAGTATTTTCTTAAAAAATCAGGTATGTCAGATATTCTGTTTTAGGTTTTATTACAAGTATAATGCAAAGATACCGAGGGGCTTATGCAGAGGAGCAATAAGATGATTTACATTTTTAAAGCATTACAGACTGCTCTGTAGAAAAGATACTGCAAGGCACTGAAGTGGACGAGGAAGCCCAAGTCAGTCATGGCTGCAGCAGTTTGGCTGTGAGATGACGCACAGGGTGACTGCCTCCAGCAGTGGCAAAGGGGAGAAAAAGACGTGGGCATGTGTGGCCTCTACTCTGAAGACAGGCTTCACAGGACTTGCTGATGGACTGAGTGGGAAGAGGGAGGAAGAAGAGAACTCAGAAATAACATCTGATGAACAGATAGTGGTGCCACTTACTGACATGGTTGAGCCTGGAGGAGGTGTAGGGCTTCTCTTGGGCATATCACACCTGATGTGCCCGTGAGACGCCCACATGTGGGAGCCAAGCAGGCGCCGGGGTGTGATGCCTGGGCCCAAGCACATGGGAAGTCATGAGAGTCACAGGCCACGGGCCATCATCACACAGGAGAACACAGACAGAAAGAAAGGCACAGGCAGGCCGGGCCAGGACCCTGCCAGTCTTCAGAAATCGGGGAGAGGAGTCAACAAGGGATCTGAGCAGGAGCAGATGAGGCAGGAAAACTTGAGCCCCAGGGCACAGCAGCTGCACAGAGGAGTCCTCCAAAGTAGAGGAGCAGTCGACAGTGCTGGGAGGTCAAGTCAACCAAGACACAAAACAGACCCTGGATTTGGCACATGGAGCTCTTAAGTGACCTCCACAGGACGGGGTTCCGGGCATGAGGTGACGGCAGCCAAAGCCTACGGAAGTGAGGGCAGGGGGCTGCTGAGACGGGGGTAGCCACAAGGAAAGGGTGTGGGGGCCAAGGAAGATGCTTCTTAACCCGGTAATGGTGGAGTACACTGGGTGCTGGTGGAGAGACATCAACAAGGAGGGAGAAGCTGATGGCTCTGGAGAGAGAGGGGACCACAGGAAGCCCCCCGAAAGGTGAGAAGGGACAGGCCCGGTTCCAGGCAGAGGGTTCATCTGTGATGGAAACAGAAGCCTTTCACTGAGTCTCAGGGCCTCTCTATTTTTCACGTGTGAGGCAAAGTCAAGGGTTAGGAAGAGTGACAGCAGGAGCAGGGGAGCAGGCAGAAGCTCCCAGAGGAAAGAAGAGCCCCCAGTTGCGGGGGGTGGCGGGAGCTGCAGGACACACACAGAGGAGCAGAGGCAGCAAAGCCTCATGTGGAGGGCACCAGGAACCCCCAGCAGGGCGGAGCAGCTCCCTCCAGCGTGGTTTCACTGCAAGGGTGGAGGCAGGAGGAGCTAGGCTCCTGGGACGAGCCAGGGTTGGGATCTTGCCAGGCAGGAACAGAGAGGGAGAGGAGCACCCCATAGTCACAGAAGCCTGGGAAACAGCAACTATAAGGACAGACTCAGGAGTCCAGGGAGTGTCAAGAGGAGAGGGGCATGGGCGGGATGGGAGAGAACACAAAACAGGCAGGGCCCCCGGGCAGGGGGGTCTCAGGGAGGACACAGAACTGCTGTGAGCCCTGGGTGAGTGAGCTGAAGAGATGGGTGACAGTCAGCAAGTGCCAGGCTCAGAGTGGGGAGCTCCAGAGCTGAACAACAAGGTCTAGGAGGAAGACCATGGAAGCAGGAGGCTGAGGCTGGGGGTAGACAACATCACTGGAGAGGCAAGGAGTTAGAGGGCCAGGCAAGAGATGCACCCATATCATTTCTAACAGGTCCCCCGACAACACTGCTCATTTAGCCTGAGCCAGCAGCGAGAGAGACAGACAGGGACAAAAAGAAATGATCTCAGGACTCTCAAGGAATGTTAGCAATACAGAGTGCATAACGGACAACACACAGCATGCTAACTGCTGTACATATATCACTACCACTGAACACGAACGCTCCTCACGTCCCAATAAACCCATCCTAAGTTGAAATGAACGTAAGTGGAAAACGCATTTAATCCCCCTAACCTACCCAACTTCATAGCTTAGCCGAGCCTGCCTTAAACGTGCTGAGAACACTTACCTGAGCCCACAAATGGGCAAATCCTCTAACACAAAGTTCATTTTATAACAAGGGGTAGAATATCTCATGTCATTTACTGAAGACAGTGCACTGCAGAATATAGTATCCGCTGTTCACCCTTGTGATCGTGGCTGACTAGAAGCTGTGGCTCAGGGTTGCCGCCGCCCAGAATCACAAGAGGGTGCAGCACCGTGTGTCGCTACCCAGGGCAACGTCAAAAATCAAAGTGCGATTTTCACTGAATGCACATGGCTTTCACACCACTACTAGGTCAAAAAATGGTAAATCGAGCCACTGTAAGTCAGGGTTTGCCCATACAGGAATTACTAAATTTATCCTCGAAGACTTCTCTGGAAGGAGTTAATTCCAAAGGCCATTTTACAAATGGGGAAACTGAGCAAGTCTATTGGACCTGTCTGGAGCCTCAATGTCACGTGAGTAAGTGATGAAGCCAGGCTCCACCCACTGTCCTGTCTTCTTCATCTGCTAACTTATTAACAATTGTGGTCAAGGATCTTGTGAGAGTTGCACAGGAAAGATTCTGACCATCAAATAAAATCTAAGATTCCTGGAATACACACAGTTAGTAAATGCCAAGATTTCACATTTCAAGATTGTTCAGATCCCAAATCCAGCCCATCATTGAAATGATTGCTAGTGACTACTTTCCTCCTGAAGTAGGAGGAAATTTGTATTTATCACCAACTTATTATGGCTAAGAATTAAGCATTAGACTCAATATATCAGCAGACATTTGAATTACATAATTTTGTGATACAATACCTGAAGTTTCACCAGGTTCTGTTGTAGGAAAAGTAATACTCTTGTTTCTTATTTCAACTTTTGTGGAAGGCGGTTTTGTCATTGGTTTCACCAAATGACTGACTGAAGGCTCAGATACTGGGGAAAGAATTCCAAATGGTTTGGAGGTCAAACGAGTTAAAAGGTCCACTTGAGTTAAATCTTCTCGAATTTGAACTTTCACAATTTTCTGAAATGAGCCAAAGAAAGGGATAAGCTACAAAAAAACCTACCTATCATTTTAAACGAAACAATTCTATTTTTAAATCATGGTAGAGAAAAGAAATGCCAAACAAACGAAACATCAATAAATTTAGGAATTAAAGTTTATTTAGATCTCAAGGTAAATCTGTGACTCTATCTCCTCTCTCCCATTACCTTTGTTTTTAAAGCAAATTTCGAAAATTAGTAATCACTTCTAGGCTCCACTCTCCACACCCATTCCCCAAGATAACTGTTCTGATCACTATGGAAAAATTCTATACCAATGCTCTAACTAGTTGGCCTCAGAATGCAAATAATCATGCCTCGGTATCCATGGCAGATCAGTTCCAGGATCCCCTGAGGACGCTAAAATCCTCAATGCTCAAGTCCTGTATATAAAGTGACACAGTATTTGCACATAACCTACATACATCCTCCCATACACTTTAGTTCACCTCTAGGGTACTTATAATACCTAATACAGTGCAAATGCTATGCAAACATTTGTTATATTGTATTTATTTGTATTATTTTTCCCCCAAATAATTTCAATCTGTGGTTGAATAATTTCAATCCTTGGATGTGGAACCCACAAATATGAAGCGCCAAGTATACTTCCATTTGATTTCTGAAATTAAGTGCTAATAATGATTATGAAACTGAAGCTACAAACTAACAGAACTGTCACTCAAAGAAAAACCAAACCACTTTTAAAAGTACCTTCTGTCCAGCATCACAGTGTATATAGATCAAACCACTCCATGGGAACATTGACTGTTTTGTGGATAAGGAGGAATTAGGACTCACAAGAATTTGTAGTTTACTCCTTAAAAAAAAAAAAAGTAAGAAAAATTTTAAAAGCCTGCATTTCTACAGCAGTAATCATAGGAGTTATAAATACTGTCTACCAGCCAATGGCCATTTCCTCACTGCTCAGGAAGAGCAGAGAACAGAGCTCACTCCCATGTGGTTCCCATGAGGCTCCCACGCACACAGCCCACCTCCACCCGACTCAACGGCTAACAAGGAACTTGCCAGCATGAACCCATGACGCAAGGCAAAACTCATGTGAAAACAAACCATGACTTAGGAATATCATTTTAAAAGCAACTCACGGTAAAAATTTCTAGAGCAAAAGACCAAGACTACAAAAGCTCTGAGCCACGTGAGAATAAAGAAGAATGTAGGTGCAGCACGGACAGAATGAAGCTGCTGCAGAGGAAACTGGAAAAAAAGGGTGGGGGAGACGGAGAAGAAATGAAGAAAAAAATGTGTTTCTATATGACCCGGCTGCTCATATTTTCTGGGCTCAATATTCTCTTCAAGAGCCAGGGGATGCCAGAGAAGAGTTTAAAAGTGGACAATGGGATCAGACTTGTGATTTTTAAAGAAATCACTGACTGAAAAGCTCTTTCACTCAACATGTCAGAAATGACAGGGCAAGACTGTCTTCCCCTGACAAACACACGGGGCTATAGAAAAAGCAGCCTGTGAGGAACCTGCTCTACCATTAGCTGAAAGGGTGTGTGGCACATGAGAAACACTTGCTGCATGCCGAATTGACTGCTCTGGTCCCCACAACGTCTCTCTGGAGTATCCCTAACCATGCGTCAGCTCAAAGTCTCAGTCAAGTAAACTCGCCTAAAATTTCAGCATATCGTTTTGCAAAAACTAAATAAATTTCATGTTGTCTTTCTGCAAAGCTGCTAATCCTAGATAGAAAGGAACACGCAGACGTGGGCGTCATGCGCTGACCAGGTGAAGTCCCGAAACGCTGCAGAGCTGTGGCTTTCCCACCTATCGACAACCAGGCTGTGGACAGAGGGCAGGCAGCCGTGTGTAAACGGCTGGCCCCAAAAGACGTCCTTCTGTCCTAGAATATTCTACGTAGAAAACGGTCAGCAAGGTTACGGCTCATACATACGAAAAGTGAGGAAGCTTTGTCTGAAAAACATTCAGAAAAACCTAGCAGAACACATAACCCAAACCAAGATAAGAAGCGGCCGAAGTGTCTGGGCTCGGGACACACCGCGGCCCCTCATCCCATGTCTGGCTGCATTCCTTGCTTCGCCATTTTGTGGGCAGAGTCCTAAGCAGGAAATGCTCTGAAGTCTTCCACACCAGGGACTCTGTTCCACCTCAAATGTGTGTGTCCCTTTACCCTCTTGGGTGACAACATAACCAGCCGTGTGCAGATCTCTGCTCCACTAGTCCACCTGCCACTTGAGCTCACAGCTGACCTGCAGAACCATGCACGCGCTTTGTGCAGAGTCAGCACGGTGCAAAATTTAACTGGATAAACTACAATGACATATTATTTGACCTTTAGAAAGTCACCAAGCCAGCATCTAAGTAACACGCAGAGGAACACAGAAGTCAGACTTACTCTGGGGCGACACATCCATGCTGCGGTGTGACTGTGAGACAATGCGCTGGCCAGCACAGCTCAAATCTCAATAACCTCACAGAGTTATTCACAATCTGAAAACATTCAGTTTTTGCCATGTCACCTATTTGGTCAGATAAATAAAATGTTACTTACATTTAACAACAGTGAAAAAGACAAATGTTAACAACTAATAAACCAGCACCCTAAATAGATATATGAGTATGCTACTGCTTTCTCAACTGCACAATTACAGAAATTTCCAATCCTTGGTAGTAAACAAAAGGAAAAAGGAAACCTGGAAATCGTCACTGCTTGGTCTTAACCTGAGCACACACCTGCATAGCGGATTCACTCTACTCTGCACCAATGCTGTATCTCTGTGGGCAGGGGTGTGGCTCTGCCATTGGGGAACTGGGAGCCTCGCTGAGGAGTGTGGCCCTGGGACAAGGACTCTGCTCTAGGCAAGTCTGAGTGGGATCTCCAACAGTGGAAGCAGGACCTGGGCAAGGCACAGCTCAATGTGCAACAGCCCATGTGTGTCTTGGATGGGCCATGGGTACAAAGGGAGTACAGGCCCAGACGCCAGAACAGACCTCTGAGGTGTCACAGCTGACATACTCACAAGGAGAAGGAGCTACTAGAATCAAGTGCTCAGGTAGGACAGTCCACGGCTCTTCGGAGGCCGGCTGATTCGGAGGCGGGCGAACCGCCTGTGAGAGAAGAGGAGAACCTTGAGGACCTTTGACTGGTAAAACATCCAAAGAGACGTTGCCACCATGTCTCCCAGAAGCTCCCAAGTCGCTAAAAAATTATTTAAAAATGAAAAGTTAGACAAGAAGAGACAGAGAAAGAAGTTAAAATGATAAAAGGCCAGATTGTATCACATATTTTATATTAATTCTTCATAAATCTAAAACATTAAGACAAAGTTAAAAGTGCATTATATATCAGGTATTTTTTAGCGAATAAAAATTATTCATATTGCGTATAGTTTACAGTGTGTATAGGCTGGGTGTGGTGGCTCATGCCTATAATCCCAGCACTTTGGGAGGCTGAGGCGGGAGGATCACTTGAGGCTAGGAGTTTGAGAACAGCCTAGGCAACATAGCAAGACACCACCTCTACAAAAAGATAAAAGAAAAATTAGCTGGGAGTGGTGGCAGGTGTCTGTACTCCCAGCTACCAGGAAGGCTGAGGCAGGAGAATTACTTGAGGCCAGGAGTCCAACCTGAGCTACACAGCAAAACCCTGTCTTTAAAAAAAATACATGAAGTATAGGGGTGACAGGGGTGGCTGGTTGCACTGGGACTTGCAGGAACAGTCAGCCAGTCTAGATCAGCAGCACTGGGCTCAGGGAGACAGCCGTGCAATGGAAAGATTAGTTAAAAAATAGGAGGATTAAGTAAAAATGTAAATATATTGAGGATAATGGGGCCAGGGTTCCCAGTACTAGAGAAAAGGGTATAAATGTGGAAAGGCTCTGTGGTGTTAGACTAGAATTGGAAGCTTCAGAGGAAGCTTAGTTAACATATTTATAAACACAAGTAAATACAGAAGTGTATTTACTTTGTGTATTAGTCCACGTTTCCTGGGTTTGTCCACAGGGAGAGCCTAGAAGCAAGGGTACCTCAACAGCATGAGTACACCTAGTGCCCGCACCCTGGTTTCTAACACCATTCTCTACTCAGCTTCTGAGAGAAATGGTTATTCCGGGGGCGGGGCGGGAGGGGAGCGCAGGGAAAGTACAGGATGAGCCTAAACATCCTGTTGTGCCAATGAGTAAGAAAGTGCTCAAAGAAGGACGGGGGACCCATCAACAGGATCGGAAGCCACAATGCAACGCAGGACCAAATAACGACAGTGAAGGACCAGAATGCAACGCGGGACCAAATCACCACAGTGAAGGACCAGAATGCAACGCGGGACCAAATTCACACAGTGAAGGACAGAATGCAACGCGGGGACCGGAACCTCACCACAGTGAGGACCAAATGCAACGCGGCGACCAAATCACCACAGTGAAGGACCCACACTGCGCCCACAAGCCCACTCCAGCATCAGTGACTCGTTACACAAAAGGGCCAAAAGCAAATCTCTTCCGCACAGGAAAAAGCCAATTAATACATGTAGAAAGATGGATTAGAAATCACCCTTCGGTAACCATGATGAAGATAATTCAGGCAACACGCATCAATGGATGCTCACAGTTTGATAAGGAACAGATAATCATGATCTTTAAGGAACTCCCTCTAAGATATTCATCAGCTTTACAGTGGAGAAATCTGGCAGGCACCATTTTTAACTAAGTGATGAAAATAGTATTAGTGATAGGACAAATTAGCATTGTACACTGCCTGAGAAGGTGCACTGAGAAAACAAACAGCGTCATTCCTGCCAGAAGTGTGAAAACGGAATCTGCAAACTGAAATTGCGGGATGTTTTACAAAGTAACTGGCCTGGACTCCAAAAAAACATCAAGGTCATTGGTAAGAAAGGGTTAGCAGGTGGCCTGCAATCTATTTTCTCATTTTTACCAAGGAATGTTCAATAAAAAAGAAAGGTGATTTGGTGAAATCTGCTGGTGATCTTGCTAGTGACAGATCTCCTAGCAAACACACCTAATGTCCTTATCTATGGAATGCTTTTTGCAAGATGTATCTGCTCTGTCTAGAATTATTTGTGGTAAAGAAACCTGAAGATTCTGATTTGATGGGATACAGTTATTTGAAAATTACCACAAAAGTTATATGATTATCAAAGTGCAAAATAGAACTCTCATGCTCAATACAGCTCCTCCTTTCGGGTAAGCCATGTAGCACATGCACAATTTAGAGACCTTGTGTCAAAACTGAACAAGAGCTCAAGTATTAATGCAGCCAAAAGGACCTAGGAAGTGCCAATGCCAGTCCCAGACTTCTCCAGGCTTCACCTAAAATTACTAGTAAGCTTAATTCTGGCTGAAGTCTTTGATTTCGTGGATCTGATACAATAATCAAACCCTCTGTATTATCTCAGTCAGGAAAGATAAGGAAAGGCTAAGGAACTCTATTCTGAAAGAGAGTAAGCAGACTGTAGCATGTGATGTTAGATTACATTCTGGACCAGACAGGAAGCGGCAAAGATGAAGGTTATTTTTTGTTGTTGTTTTGTCATTTAACTATAATATAAAGGGCATTATTGGAACAAACAATAACGTGTGGATGGAACCTGTGGACTAAATGATTGTAGTGTATTGCTATTAAATGTCCTAATTTGGATGAGTTTTCCAGGGCTATGTAGGAGACTGTTTTTTTTTGTTTTGTTTTTGAGACAGAGTCTTGCTCTGTCGCCCAGGCTGGAATGCAATGGCTTCATCTCGGTTCACTGCAAGCTCCGCCTCCCGGGTTCACACCATTCTCTTGCCTCAGCCTCCCCAGTAGCTGGGACTACAGGTGCCCACCGCCATGCCCAGCTAATTTTTTTTTTGTATTTTTAGTAGAGACGGGGTTTCACTGTGTTAGCCAGGATGATCTCGATCTGACCTTGTGATCTGCCTGCCTTGGCCTCCCAAAGTGCTTGGATTACAGGCGTGAGCCACCAAGCCCGGCCGTAGGAGAGTGTTTTTAGGAAATTTAGGGCTAATTGGTTATCATGCCTGAAACTTACTCTTAGATGATTCAGAAAAATGTTCCATATAAATAGAGGATGATAAGGTAAAGGTGGTAAAACAACGTGAGTCTGAGTGCAGCATATATGGGAGTTCTCTGCACTATTTCTAAACTTTCCCGAAACTTTGAAATTATTTCAACTTAAATTTTAAAATAAAGGTGAAATAAAAATTTTGAGACAAAATAATAATAATAGTAAAGTACAGGAAAAGAGATCAGCTTTGCTACGAATCGAATCATCCTGAAACCTGGCCATTTATTTTACCTTGTAGATTCCAAGCTAGCTTTGGAAGAAGGCTGAAGGAATTCTCTGCTAGAAATGCAATCTCTGAATTCTCCAATTACTGAAAGTATAATTTTACACATGCTTCCATAAAAGAGCTGAACATCATTAGGCCGTTGGGGAAGATCATATACTGAAATAGAAAATAATGTTTGAAATACATTAATGTTCACACAAGCACACCACAAAGTAACAGATACATTTGTATATTTACAGCTATAGAATATTAGTTTCCTGGGTTGGGGGAGGTGACATTCGGATTAGTAGTATACCTCCTGGCACAAAATTACAGTCAATTCAGCACCAGTGGCTGACAGCTCAGACTTGGAACCTGAATTTGAACTACCTTTGCCACTCATTTACTTTGTGACTTTTGGCAAGTTACTTAACCTCTCTGAACTTAGTTTCCTCAACTATAATATAGAGTAACGATCTGTATCAGGGGTTGTGAGCATTAAAATAAGAATGCTTTTGCAGATATATT
This sequence comes from Rhinopithecus bieti, assembly GCF_001698545.2. Lineage (NCBI taxonomy): Eukaryota > Metazoa > Chordata > Mammalia > Primates > Cercopithecidae > Rhinopithecus > Rhinopithecus bieti. The sequence continues at coordinate 750,824 of NW_016806694.1, forward strand.
CGGCAACAAACACTTATATGAAGCTTAATGTAGACATTGTTCTAATCCCTTTATATATATTAATTTAGTTAATTTTCAAAACAATTCTTTGAGATAGGTACTGTTACCCTTACTGCAAAGAGGGAGAATCTGAAGCGCAGATGTTAAGGGTCCATGATTTTTAAGTAGCAGTCTCACAGACATTCAATTTAAAGTAAATCTAGAAACCAGCACTACTAATATAATTAGATTAGTGAAATAGTATTCAAGATTAACATCTCTAGATTAGGCCACCCAAATTTGTATATACAAGAAATGTTAAATTAGATAGTCTTTGAGTATCATATATTTTGACGTGGAAATTTTAAAAGAACACAGTAACTATAAATTTAAATTTATAACTTAACCAAGACTCCTGACTGAAAAAGTTTAAATCAACTACAAAAATATGTGCCATAAATTACACATTTTGTAAAAGCAAGACTGTTACAAATCCTTGGAATAGTAACATGCTCAAGGAAATGTTACTGAAATTCATCACATAAAAGCCTCAAATGCAGTGTACTCACAGGTGATCTATGGTACAAACCAAGAAATAAAGTGAAACTGTTTTCTCCATTCATCTGGACAATAAGCATATAATTGCAAGGAATACAATATTCCTTGAGGTAAAATTCTGGTGTCCCAAAGACCTGGCCTGAGTCCCAGCTCAACCCCATCTTGGATGGGTGATCTTGACAGCTACTTGAGCTCTTGGTTGGCTGTGTCAACACAACTCTTAATACAATATGTGTACTTAATTTTTGGATATGCAGCTCTACCTGGAGCATTCGCCCTTATTCTGGTCTCATCTTCACCTTACCAACTCCTCCTTTTTCTTCAAGTATACCTCAAGAATCATCTCATTCTAAGTGAGGTGCCCTCCCAGATTTATAAACACAGCTCTCTCTATCACAGCACTTTTCACATCACACCTGAGTCATCTGTCTTCCCCTGAGTCTGTAAGCCCCTCACGGACAAGGACTGCATCCAGTACCTCTGCACCCAGTGTCCACAGACCTACTGGCACTCTGTCTTCTCAGGATGCATCCACCATTCAACAAGAGGACTGTTGTCGTATGGGGCTATGCCACCTTCTGAACCACTGCAAACTCTGGCTGCCTACAGTCTTCACCACAGTCGCACCGTGTTACTAAGTGTTAGTGTTCCATCTCCATAGCACACTTCAGCTTATCTCGTATTTGGATCCTTCCTTTGAGGAAGAGGTGGGGCTGCAGTGGGACTGATGGGTCTTCAGTTTCCACTTCAAATCCAAGGTTTTTTTCCTTTGCTCTGGTCCCCTAGCACACTCCTAACAAGTCCATTTCAAGTCTTTTCGTCACTTTTAACTAACTCATCCTTGTCTTCCCTTTGAGCAGATGATCTAGACACCCACTTATTGAAAAGTTCACAAACTATTCAACATCACCCCTACCAAGGCACAAATGTCCTTTTATCACTTCATATTTCAGAAGCAAAATATAATCCATCACGAAAAAAGTTGAAAATAAAAACAGGGAAAAGCTACCACCTGAAATTTACCACCAAAACTAGCCATTTATTATTTTGATGTGTATATGCCTGTAATTTTACTTATGTAAATATATGTAATAATTTTTAGCAAAATGAGATCTTACTACGCAAACTTCAAAAAGGTTTTGTGATAAATGAAGAGCTTTCCATGTCATTCAGAACAGATTCATATTATTGTTCTAATGGCTTCAAAATACTCTACTGTGGCCGGGTGCAGTGGCTCATGCCTGGAAAACCCAGCACTTTGGGAGGCCGAGGCGAGGGGATCAAGAAGTCAGGAAATCGAGACCATCCTGGCTAACGTGGTGAAACCCCGTCTCTACCAAAAAATACAAAATAATTAGCTGGAAGTGGTGGTGGACACCTGTAGTCCCAGCTACTTGGGAGGTTGAGGCAGGAGAATGGCGTGAAACCGGGAGGCAGAGCTTGCAGTGAGCAGAGATCACGCCACTGCACTCCAGCCTGAAGGACAGAGCAAGACTCCGTCTCAAAAAAAAAAAAAAAAAATTCTACTGCATAATTAAATGACTCCCTATTCTTGGGCATTAAGGTTACTTCTAGCTTCTTGCTATTATAAACAACACTATGGTGAAAATCTGTATACACATTTTTACACAGTCTGTATGTCTCAATATATTTATATTTTGTAGGAATAATAAATATTGTTAAATATTTGAAATGTTTAGTGTAAACAGGGCTAACCATCTAGGTTAGTGTAACCTTATTACTATCTATTTTGAAGATTTTTTGCCACCACTACATCTTCCATAAATCTTACAATAGGCACGATAGGACAGTAATCTCAAAATGAGTACGAGTTTGCAATCAAATCTAAGTAGCAATTAATTTGATTTAATAATGACCATTTTCTTCTTCCTGTTTACAAGGTTGCCTAGAGAATAAGTGCAGAAAGTATTAGTAACATGTAACATTTATACAGCAGCAAAGCTCTTTCATCGAATCCTTGTAACAACTCTGTATGGATGAAAAGCTAGATGTTGCTCCTCTTCCCATTTACAAGATAAGGAAACTGATATTCAATAATGTAATTTGTTCAAACTCATACAGCAGGGCTGTGGCTCAAACTCTGCCTGACACTGTATCTAAACTAACACTTTCTTCTTATATCACATCACTGGACCTAGATAATACTATAAATGACCCAAAAGATTTAATACATCAAGACACACCGAAATTCTTACCTTCAGTTACTAATAGCTCATCTTGAAATGCTTCAACAAAATTAATGTTTTGAAACACACTGTGTTCTGGAAGTATCCCTTTTATCATCTCTGGTTTATGTAACAGGGCCCTGGCATGAGAGATTTTTTTTTTTTTATTTAAAAGTGACATTATATATAAAATAACTTTAATTAGATTTTCACTAATGCATTTGGCAAATCCCACTACTACTGAAATATCAGTACACAGACCTTACACCTAAAAGAAAAACCTGTTTTGGAAGTTCCCTCAAAATTTACACATGGTAATAAAATTATCAGTTTCAGTTAAATATTAACATCAAACAAGAATTTCCTAAAAGAAGAGTAAAACTAGATTCTTTTCAGGTCCTACATTTTCATTATTTGTGATAATGTGGTCATAGCTAGAAATTTGTCTCAGAACACAAAAGAACATGCTAAAAAATGGGAAGATTTGAAGGGGAATATCTCAATTACCATATAACTATGTTTATCTGGCTCCTTCCAGAGAATCTAAGGTGAGAACACTGAAATGTAAATTTCTCTATAATACTCAGATGTCCACAAAGAAAATCTCACTACTGTAATTTTATGTCAAAGAGGAGTTTGAAAACAATACGCTGACTTCTATATCCCAATTAAGAAAAAGAAAAACATCAGAATACCCCATAATATGATTTCTCCAAATGTCAGTTTCTATTTCCAAAATACTTAAATAAGAAACAAAACCAGGTTCAAAGGCAAGCTTTTTATTTGGTCTGTTCTAACATCATGTAGCAAGCCGCCATTAAATTCTCTCTTATAAAACATTCCAATGACCCTCAACAAATTAAAAACAAAACAATTTCCCAAATTCTGTATCAGAATAAAACACAGCCAAGCACAAAGGGTTGGAAGGAGACAGGCGTATTCCTCCACACCCCCTTTCTAACAATTTCTTATTAGCAGGTGACACACCATGAGCTGCACTCATCCTGTGTTTAGGTCCTTTAGTCTAGGAAACTACACTTTACAATGAGAGAATTCCTATCTTTAAATCACACCTAGCCGGGCACGGTGGCTCAAACCTGTAATCCCAGCACTTTGGGAGGCCGAGACGGGCGGATCACGAGGTCAGGAGATCGAGACCATCCTGACTAACAT